>NW_007259156.1:231617-286845 GCF_000164805.1 Carlito syrichta | reverse complement strand
CTACCACGCCGGGCTGATTTTTTGATTTATTGTAGAGATGAGGTCTCGCTGCCCAGGCGGATCTCGAACCCGAGGACTCAGCAATCCACTCACCTCAGTCTCCCAAAAGCGCAGGATTACAGGCCGAGCCACCGAGCCCGGCTGAATAACTTTGTTTTAAAGACACCAATTTGCTCTGTCACCTCCCAAGGCCCCAAAGCGTTTACCTTTTACGGGCTCAGTCTGGCAATCTTGGCGCTGTGCCAGAAGAACTCAGAGGCGACCTTACCCATAACTGTTGGCTTTGCCAAGACTCTGCTGGCCAACTCCTCTCCCTTCAACTTGGACACGGGAGCAATGGCAACCTTGGCTTTGACCTGTATGTACAACAAGATCCCCGTAGGTTCAGAGGAAGCTTACAGAGCCCTGTCTGGTCAGGTATTAAAGGATATTGGAAAATATCAGCATGAGGATCAAAGACAGTGGCATCATCGGAGATATCTACAGTGCTGGTCTCACCATGCAGGCTCTCTCTGTAACACCTGAGCAACCTAACAAGGAGTGGAACTGCAAAGAGACCATGGACACAATACTTGATTCGATTAAACAGGGGAAATTCCACAACCCGATGTCCATTGCCCAAATCCTCCCTTCCTTGAAGGACATACCTAGATGTGCCCCTGGTGACTTATAACCCTGATCTCAAGGCGTTACCCACTCTACCTAGCCACCCTAGCCCCGCTCCCACCTCTGCTTCCAACATCACAGTGACATACACCATAAATAACCAGCTGAGGGGCGTAGAGCTCCTCTTCAATGTGACCATTGATCACAACATCGCTGAAAACATTAATCACAAGACATACTGGCAGTTCCTTAGTGGCATAACACCTTTGAATGAAGGAGTTGCTGACTACATACCCTTCAACCACGAGCACATCACCGCCAATTTTACACAGTACTAAGGAGGAGATGAGTTCAACTTCTTTTGACATTTCCAAAGTATAAGCAAAATTTTTTCCACTTCATTTCATATCTATGCAAAAAAGTGAATATCTTTAAAGCCATCATATTTCTGATAAAAACACAGAAAATTATCATGCATAATAAAGATGCAGAGTTTGCAAATCAGTAGCCCATGAAAATAAAATTTCTAGTTTCTCAATACAAAAAAAAAAAAAAAAGACACCAATTTTTCACAACTTGAGCTATGGATTCAGTGTCATCCTAGTAAAATTTCTAGATATTTGAATATGGAAATCATTGTTGATTCTGATTTCATATGAAAAAATAAAGAGTAATAGAACAGGATACACTGAAAGAATAAAGTGTGACAACTTAATCTGCTACATTTGAGACTTTATAGGTCTAAACCCTAAAGCAAGTTTCTCAACCATGTTTTGATTGACATTTTGGCTAGAATGAATTTTTTTTTCTTTTTTTTGGTTGGGGTAGGTTGTCCTATAACTGGAGGATGTTTTTCCACATCCCTATTCTCTAACCACTGTGCACCAATAGTAACGACCCCCTCCAGTTGTAATATACATAAATGTCACCGAACATTGACAAATGTCGTCTGAGGGAGAGAAAATCATCCTTGGATGAGAACCACTAAAAAACTGCATGTATTGATGCAACAAAAACCATGTGTGAGAACATTCATAAACGAATGTTTGTATTAGTCAAAAAATATAAACAACCCAAATGTTTATAAACATTAGATGACTCAAATAATTTTAGTATATTATTATAACTGCACTCCATAAACCACTGACAGTAAACTTATTTCAATTGTATACAAACATGCGAATATATTGCACAAGCATAATATTCAGCAAAATTAATCAGACAAAAAGAACACCTACTCTATGATTCTATTTATGTAAATGTCAAACACATGCAAAGCTAATATATAGTTTTAGAAGTCAGTACGGTGGCTATCTTTGTAGAAAAAAGAATGGATAAAAAAGATATTACAGATTAGAAAAAGGCATTACTACTCCTCTGGTTGTGTTCCATTTTTTCCTAGATTTTTATTACTTAGATTAGTTTTGTATAAATACATCAGGGTCCACAGTTGTTATTGGTAAACTTTCTCTGGATGAATAAACTAATTCAATGCATCTTTAAAAATTTCCAACTCTATCAAGAATGAATTAAGAAACTAAAGAAAAAAACATAAAACAAGTGGCACAAATAGAAAATTCAAGAAAATGATAGACATAACATTAATAACTGTAATTGCCTTAAATATAAAAGAACTATATTAATCAGTTAAAACCAAATTTGTTATATTTGATTTGGTAGTAAAATATGTTATACAAAAGACATCTAACATAACTTATTTTAAATATAACTTATTATAAATATGTTACATAACTATTTATGTCTAACATAACTTATTATAAATATGTTATACAAAAGACATCTAACATAACATATACACACACACATACATAATATGCACCATACACATAATACAGTAAAAGAATGGAAAAATAAATAAAATAGTATTAGAAAAGCTGGAGCATGTTATGTCTTATGGCAAAAAGCATTATTAGAATGATACACCCTACAAAAAACGTAACATTTAAATGTAAATGAAAGTTATAAATATTCTAATAAGTTTGGATCATGTAAAACTAACATTGTCAGAACTATGAGGACAAATAAAAAACCCTCATATGTATTATAAAATATAAGCAAAAGCAAAGAGGACATAAACAATACAAGTATAATGCAATGTATATTGAGAAAAAGAAAACTGTACCCAGGAACTTCAGAATATATGTTCATTTAAAACACATATGTTATATTTATAGAAAGAATCCTCATGATACAGTACAGAATTGGTAGTTATAATGAATGAAATACTTCTAGAATACTTTTTAAATACTTCTAGAATCTGTTGTTATATTGATGAAACAAATATTTGATTGTATAATGTGTAGTTTGTAGGTATTCATTAATTATGTGTTCCTTTTCTGTTAATTTTTCTTTTGTATTTGCTAATATTTGTCATCCATCTGTCTTGGCAACGGTCATGCAGCTTGATGTAGAATCAACATTTTTAAAAAAATCTACACAATTTGAACTTTTAATGATTGCTTTGTTACCTTTATAGGTCAAAAGTTTTCTCCTCTGGACATTAAAAGCAAATATTATAAATCTCTTCATATAATTTATTTTGTTTTTTCTTATATAATCAGTTTTGCATGAGTTTTGTCTATCTTCTAAGTTTAAAATCTTTGGAAACAAGAACTCTGGTGAACAATCATCTAAAGTACCAGCCACGACACCTTGCATATAGTTTGTGCTCAACAATACTTGTCACAAACTTTAACAAACAAACTAATAAATATGGTTTTGATTCATAAGAAGTCTACAATTCAATAGAAAGAGACTATTAAAGCATATAATAATTATATGATGAAATTGCAAGTGGAGTGTATGATATTTTAAGAAACAAGTCCTGTAGTGGACTAAACAAAACACTATTTTCTTTCAGTTTAGTTTGTGGATTTACACCATATATGGATGTGTGTGTGTGTGTGTGTGTGTGTGTGTGTGTGTGTGTGTGTAAAATTGTTTCTGTAATGTTGCTTTTAATTTATCCTGAAAGAGAAAGAAAATAATGTCTTTCCATCCAAATAACAAATGCATGCATATGTACTTTCATAAATTTCCAGTTTCATTTCCACTATATTCAACCGATTAAAGACATTTTAGTGCATTTAGAAAAATAATATTACTCATTACTTTGAGAAAGGTTTGTATTTGTTTTTCATTGTGATCTGGTTAAAATTATAATAGCTGACAATTGTTATGTATTGTCATAGTCTGTGTACTATTTTGAGAACTTATATGTAGTACCTTATTCTGTCAACTAAAAAGTCATGGTAGAGTACTACTATACCTCAGCTTTCAAGATGAGGAAACTGGTAAAATGTATATATTCATGGACATACAGTGAGAGTCAGTTTGCCTGGGATAAGAAGTTAGGTTGTTTAGTCCCAAAGTGCTTGGTTATAACCATTGCACTATACTACATACAACAAAGAAGACATCTAACCTCCCCTGTGAGTCTAAGTAGTACTTCCACAGACAATTGTTCATATAAAATTAAATTTGCATAACTTGAACAAAGAAACTATGAGTATGCACTATCAATAAAAGTTAGTTCTACTTCCAAAAATTCAGAATTGCCATTATTAAGTAACAATTGTACATCAGACATCAAATATCACTCAACAACTGGACACGTGTTTTAAGATACTGTGGGCTAAACAGTGTCATCCTCACATGAATAGTGAAAATGATGTTCAGAAATATTAGGTAAATTGTTCAAGATTATATAAGTGATAAGTTTCAGAGGTATGTTTTGACACTAAGTCTATCATGCTATAGATAGGAAACTTTTCAATGTGTCACACTGTCCCCCATAGTAAGAATGAGTTAATCATATCATGAAAAACCATTCAAAGAAATTTTTTGAAGATAATTACATCACTTTTTTACCTACTATGAGCAAAAAAAAAAAAAAAAAAAAAAAAAAAAAATCTGTCATGTCATTTGATATTGAAAATAAGATAGAGCTGGGCTCAGTGGCTCAGCCTGTAATCACGTGCTTTGGGAGGCTGAGGTGAGTGGATTGCCTGAGTCCGCGGGTTCGAGACCCACCTGGGCAACTTGGTGAGACCTCATCTCTACATTAAATCAAAAAATTAGCCAGGCGTGGTAGCACGCGCCTGTAGTTCCAGCTACTTGGATGGCTGAGGTGGAAGGATCGCCGGAGCCCAGTAGGCCGAGGCTGCGGTGGCCGGGAGCGGTCACTGCACTCCAGTCTGGGCGACAGAGTGAGATTCCAACTCAATTTCAGAAATGATTCAATATTTAAACATCTTCTATTTCTGATTCTGCGTTTTATAAATGTTTTGTAATATTCACTCTGACACTTTCTGGACTTTACAACATAGAAATCAATCTTATTAAATAATAATTTATTTTTGCTCAATGTCACTAATCATCAGAGAAATGCAAATAAAAACCGCAATGAGCTATCATCCTATCCCAGTCAAAATGGCAATCCAAAACCAAAACACAGATATTGCATTTGCTTTTGAGATCTTCGCCATAAATTATTTGCTTAGGCCAATGTCCAGAAAAGCTTTTCCTGGGTTTTCTTCTAGATTTTTTATGGTTTCAGGTCTGACAATTAAGAAAATCTTATTTACTTTTGCATTTGGTGATAAAGTGGGATCAAGTTTTATTTTTTCACATGTAGCTATCTAATTTTCCCAGCACCATTTATAGAATAGGATGTTCTTTCCTCAGCACATGTTTTTCTCTGCTTTGTCAGCATCAGTTGGTCACAGGTATTTGGTTTTATTTCTGGATTCTTTATTCTGTTCAATTGGTCCATGTGCCTGCTCTTGTACCAGTACTGAGAGAGGAGATAGGTAGAGAAAAGTTAAGCAGACAGACTTAGATGGGGGTGGGGAGTGTTTGAGGGAAATGCCCCAGTAACAGAGTAGCAAATTTCCTGCAAGCCTCTCTGACTGATATGCTCACATTGGTAAACAAGCTACCTACAAGCTCCACCGGATAGGGCAAGGAAATACTGCTGGGAATAAAAACTAACCAATCAGCTCACTAGTAAGTGCTGACCAATCAGCTCATTATTAGGTCCCTACTTCCCAGTCAATTGGTTCTGAATATTGACCAATCAGCACAGCCTATTGCTAGCTAGTGCTAGTCAATTAGCTCAGTTTTAGGCCTACGTAAGCACCAGGTTTCAGCTCCATACTGGCAACTTACTTGGGTCCCCTCCTGCTGTGGGAGCTTTTCTGTCCTCTCCATAAATCCTACTTTCTCACTTTCTGGCCATAGGTGTCCCTCATTTCTCCTGGATGTGAGACAAGAACCCAGATCTGAAGAGCTGCAGAAGATTTTCAGAACTGAAGAGCTGTGCATCCCAGAGGCTGGCTTGCCAGCTGATAGAGCTGGGAGACTCCAAGGCTGTGATACTTCTGGGGACTGCCTTGCCAGCCCACCAAATCAGCAACACTCTCAGAGATTGACTTGCCAGTCCATTAGAGCCAACACTCCTGGTTCTAGACTTGCCAGTCCATTGGACTGACACTCTTTGGGGTTGGTTTGCTGACCCATTGAGCTGACACTCTCAGAGTCCAGGCTGACCTGATAAAACATCTATATTAGTACCATGCTGTTTTGATTACTACCCTTGGTAATATAATTTGAAGATGAGTAATGCAATGAGTAATGCTTTATTTTTCTGGCTCTTTTTGGTTCCATGTGAATTTTAGAATTTTTAAAAATTTTGTTTAAAATGGCATTGGCAGTTTGATGGGGATTGCATTGAATCTGTAGATTATTTTGAGGAATATAGTCATTATAAAAATGTTGATTCTTCCAATTCATGAGCATGGAATATTTTTCCATTTGTTTGTAGCCACTACAATTTCTTTCATGAGTGTTTTATAGTTCTCCTTGTAGTTGTCTTTTCATCTTTTTAGTTAAATATGTTTCTAGGTTTTTTTAACTTTTGGCAGCTATTTTATATGTAATTGAGTTCGTGATTTGATTCGCAGTTTAGTCATTGGACTTAATTGAACTAAAAACTTCTGAAAAACAAAAGAATAAATGAGCAACCTATAGAATGGGAGAAGATATTCACAAACTATACATCTGACAAAGGACTAATATCCAGAATCTACAAAGAACTCAAACAAATCAGCAAGAAAAAATCAAATAACTCCATTAAAAAGTGGGTAAATGACCCGAACAGACATTTCCCCAAAGAAGATATACAAATGACCCACAAACATGTGAAAAAATGCTCAACATCACTAATCATCAGGGAAATGCAAATTAAAGCCACAATTAGATACTATCATATACTAATCAGAATGACCAATGGACATTATTAAAAAAAAAAAAAAAAAACAATATTGGCACAGATGCAGTGAAAAGGGAAGCTTATGCAGTTGGTAGGAGTGTACATTAGTATAACCTCTATGAAAACTGGCATGGAAATTTCTCAAAGAACTAAAGTAAAGCTAGCACTTGATCCAGAAATCTCATTATTTGGGATCTACCAAAAGGAGCAGATGTCATTTTCAAAAAAGACACTTGCACTCCCATGTTCGTAGTAGCACAGTTCACAATTGCAAAGATGTGGAATCAGTCTTAATGCCCACCAGATCAGTGGATAATGAACACACACACACACACACACACACACACCATGCTCAGAATACTC
The DNA here is from genome assembly GCF_000164805.1 of Carlito syrichta. Classification (NCBI taxonomy): domain Eukaryota; kingdom Metazoa; phylum Chordata; class Mammalia; order Primates; family Tarsiidae; genus Carlito; species Carlito syrichta. Next base: position 279,584 of record NW_007259156.1, on the reverse strand, counting down.
TCCAGTCATAAAAAGAATAAAATAATGTCTTTTTCAGCAGCTTGGATAGAATTGGAGAGTATCATCCTAAATGAAATTACACAGGAATGAAAAACCAAACACCACGTTTTCACTTACAAGTAAGAGCTAAGCAAAGGCATATAGAATGGTATAATGGACACTGGATAATCAAACTGTATAGGGTAGGAACAGGGGGAGGAATGCAAAATCACCTATTGAGTTCAATGTACACAGGTGAGGGTGGTGGGCACACTTAAAGCCCAGACTTCTTTACCACTATACAATTAATCCATGTAATCAAAAACCATTTGTAGTCCCTAAAGCTATTGAAAAAAAAAATTCCAACATTAGGGAATATCGCTATAGATTCTACAAGCATAAACTTCTTAAAAAAAAAAACAACAAAAAAAAACTAACAAATAAAACTTTCAGGCCCAGATGGTTTCATTAGTGGATTACCAAAAATAAAGGGGAAAAAATCTAATTATTCACATATTCTTCCAAAATACAGAAGAGGAGTGGATACTATGTAACTCATTCTATGAGACTGGTATTACACAGATACCCAAACCAAACGAAGACTTCTCAAAAACAACAACAAAAAAACATATCATTTATGACTATATAGACACAAAATCTTTTAACACATTATCAACAACTAAATTTGACAATACATAAAAATAATTATACACTATAATCAAGGTTATGAAAAATTGATTTAATATATGAAAATCAACCAATGCAATATGCTATAGTATCCAAGTAAAAAACAAAAGTCCCATGATAACTTCATAGACATAGAAAAATAAATGACAAAATTCAACACCCTTTCATAATAAAGCAATCAACAAACTATGAATAGTAACTTGATAGTGATCATTCTGAAAAAATCCACTGGGAACATCACACTGGAAGGCGAAACACTGGATGCTTAACTCTTAAGGTCAGGAAAAAGACAAAGATGCTCACTCTTCACCTCTATTCAACATCACACTGTAGGTTGTAGCCAGAGCAGTTAGGCAAGAAAAATAAAGACTAGAAAGGAAAAAATAAAACTATGTCAATTCACAGATGACATGATCTTATATAAAGAGAATCCTTTTAGAACCAATAAATGAGTTCAGCAAAGTTCCAGGATACAAGATCAAGAATCAATATCAATTTTACTTGTGCACACTACCAATAAACAATCAGAAAATGGGAAATAATAACAGATGTTGGATAAGTATGCAGAGAAAATGTCAACTTATACATTGTTGAGGGAAGTTAAACGAGTATAGTCACAATGGAAAAACAGTATGAGAATTTCTCAAAAGTTTAAAATAAAGTTACCATTTGATCCAGCAATTTCACTTCTTGGCCTCTACCCAAAGGATATCAATATATCAAAGGGATGCCTGCACTTGCATCTTTATTGCAGCACTATTCATAATAGCAAAGATAAGGAATCCACCTGTGTTTATCGACAGATGATTTGATAAGGAAAATTTACATATACACAATGAAACACTACTCGTCCATTGAGAAGAAGGAAATCATATCATTTGCAGAAACATAGGCGGAGTTGTAGGTTATTATCTTAATTAAAATAAGTCAAGCACACAAATACAAATATTAAATATTGCATATTCTCGCTTATACAAGGGAGCTAAAAAATTTGAACACATGGAGGTAGAGACTAAACAGAATCAATAACAGAGAGTTGGAAGGGTGAGTGAGGGAGAGAAGGCAGGATGAAGAGAAATAATTTAAAAGATTTAAATATATGGTGAGATAAAAGGAATAAAATTAAATGTTTGATAGCAGAACAGGATGACTATTCTTAAAAAAATTTTATACTTGAGTATGATCACCCTCAATATTCTGATTTGATCACTATGCATTATATACATGCAAAAAAAGTCTCAATATGACATAATTTTTTACAAATAAAATAGGCAAAAATATATAATAACTTTCATCATTAAAATCAATTGTATTATATAATTTTAACATTAAAGTGCAGAGCTTCAAAACTCATTAATTCTTATAAACTTTATTACCACACAAAATAATTTCTTTAGAGAACTACTTAGTCCATAGATAGTGTACTTCATTATTAAAATTAGTATTCATTCATCTTTACCTTTATTCTGTTTGTTATTACAATTTATTTCTATTTCTTTCACATGTTACAGTGAAAATAATACTGGCCACATATTCATAATACACAGATATGCATCCTGATTGTACAAAAAGCTAATTATGTTTCCTTATCACCAAACCATAGTGTTATATGAATTGGAAGAGATCACATGTATTAAACTGTCCCCTGTCAATTGTAATCATATAAAAAAATAGTTACTAACTTTTATAATATGTCTGTATTTTTCTGCAGAAATAAGGCTGACACAAGCAAACTCTACTTCTGCTATAACTGACTATGATTAGATTGGTTTATGGCGAACTAAAGGCATTGAATATTATTGAAATACTATACTATTCCTCTTAAGTTTACATCAATAGTATTGATATTTAAATTTCTTTTTTCTTTCCATTTTTGAGTTGGAGTCTCACTCTGTCGCCCAGACTGGAGGACAGTGGCCACTCCCGGCCACCGCAGCCTCGACCTGCTGGACTCCAGCGATCCTTCTGCCTCAGCCTTCCAAGCAGCTGGAACTACAGGCATGCACTACCATGCCTGGCTAAATTTTTTGATTTATTTTAGAGATGTGGTCTTGCCAAGTTGCCCAGGCGGGTCTCGAACCCGCGGGCTCAGGCAATCCACCCACCTCAGCCTCCCAAAGCACGGGATTACAGGCTGAGCCACTGAGCCCGAATTGATATTTAAATTTCACGAGACTTCATAGAAAATACCATCTTCCTCTTCATTATGCTTATGCAATATATGTAGGAATTTAATATCTTATATCATGACAAAAACAAGACTGGCAACTAGAGTAATATTATTTAAGTTAAATCTACTGATCTTTATCCACAATTAACATAGATACAGATATTTATATTTAAAGATAAAACAAAGCTAAGATATATAATTGCATCATTAAATATGCTTCCATTTTCCCATAGTGACTATAGTCATGCAATGTTTGTTTCTTAGCCGGAATAGATAAATTTTGAGGACTTTTCTTGTACATAGAATACATCTATAGTTTAAAAGAAAATTGGCCAATAGAATGTAACAATTCTAAGACATAAAATTTCACAATGAATTTTCTGGAGAAAGATAACCAGTTCTTTCTCATAGCATCATTTAAATATTTCTTTATGAAGTCTGTTATCTCAAAAACAAATCTCCAATTTTATAGAGCATTAAAGAAATAAAGATTCATTTACTTGAAATAAAATAAATTTTACCTTAAATAACCTACTGACTAGCTGAGTGATTTCTTTCAAAATATAAGCTGCTGACCAATGCTAGAGCGTATGGCTCAAAAACAGCAAAATTTATTGTTATAATTATTTTTCTATTCCCAGCTCTGCTCCTTGCTACATTTTTTCCCTATCAGTTTGTAGATGGAGACAGAAGAAAAATGATTTAAAACTTTTTCAACTCCAGTGTTTTATGTATTTTGGGAACGAGACACAGGAGCCTAGGTTGCTCTGGGGATGGTGTAAATAATGACAATTGGCTATCGCAGGCAAGAAACTTGGGAAATTTAATGGCTGTATGATCTTCCCCATGTGATACAAGTAAAGCAAAATCACAAGTAAAGTTAGAGAGAAACTTTACAAATATTTTACAAGTCAAATTTACTCTCCAAATTATATTTCCATTTCAATGTAGCTGCACTAAGAATAATTTGAAGCGGAAGGAAATGGCTCTTAGAAGAACATAAGAAATCAATCCATTGTCAATTATTTGTCTTTGATCCTGGCTGGTGCTTCTGTGCCTCTCCTCCTTTGTTACATTGGAATGCTCTAGTCTTTAGAATCTTATGAGAAGCAAATTCACTGTGCATTGGTTAGGAATTTTTGCCCAGTGAGACAGAACACACTTATATGCAACAAGTTACAGGAAACAACTGATGTAAGTACAAACAGGCAGCAAGACAAAACAGAACCCTGGGACTCATTGTGAACTGAGTGCCCTAGTGTTCAGAATGCCACTCAGGGTGGATGGAGTCTCGACTGCAAATGCCCCAGTTGCACTGAGGATGAGGGACTCCGTAAGGTAGCCTGGAAAGGATTATATACTTCAGGGACAATGTGACTTACTGGAAAAATATGTGAAAGATGTTCTGCTTCTAGAACTCACAGGAACAAAGCTCAGCTTTCCCGGGCAGCTCCTCCTATCTAAAGATGTTATATTCCCTACCTCCCTATCTCAGTGTATGGCATTCCCAGCATATTCTGCAGTTATTCTGAGACCTACACACAGGAAGGAGAGGGAGAGAATCTGAGTCAGTCATTGATGCCCAGAGACTATCCAGCATCTGAAATTACAGAAATCATGGCATAGAGCTCCCTACCTCATATCTGGCCTAGGTAAGACAGCAGGAACACTGAGGAATAACTATACGAGAAGTCAAACCAGGAAACATGGAAAGGGAACTTTGTTTACCAGGTCATACAATGCTGAAGGAAAGATTAACTTTGCTTAAGGTAGAATGAAAGTGAGTTCATTAATTTTGGAGTATCTGTAGTTGAATTTTATTTGCTTATCTGATGAGCCAAAAATATGCTCTATATTACACCAAACGCCATTACAATTGTGATAATACAAATAAATTTTGAGCATAATGCTTTTCTACATTAGGTTTGAAGACTTGTGTAATAAAACAAGCCCTAAAATGAGATGAGAGAACAGGTTCTATGAACCAGTTTAACTTTAAAACAGGCTATATGGCCTAGGAAATTCATTTAATCTTTATGGACTACATCTATACCATAAAGTGAAGTGAGAAGAAAGTTTGAGGAAATTCTGGAAGCCAAAACTCAAAACACATATTTATCCTTCCCCTCACTACCTGGAACTCTACTGTATACTTTCTTTTTCCCACTTTCTTCCTAGAGAATTGTCTGAGTTTTGTCACTGCATTTTCTTTTTACTCATTTCCTTCTCATCCTATAAAATTGGAATTATTCCACTACACTGTAACTGTATTCTTGATAGTGTTCCATGAAACTTTCTCTAGTACTCTAGGATGCTCTTTAATCTGGGGTTTGAAGCTAATTTTAAAAGTCAATGATTAATTTTATTATATCTTATTCTTTTGTTGATGGATTTTCATCATTATACGGTAAGTGACTTTGACTAAAGCTGTGACTCTACACTTTTATCCCTTCCACATTTCCTTAAAAAGTGTGTGAGACGTGATCATGAGTTAGCAATTATTTGTTAAATTGTCATTGTTGTTGACCCTGGGTGTCTTACTCTTTGGAAAACAAGGTTAATGTGATACATTTAGAGCACTAATAATAATATAAATGCCAGTTGTTTATGTAATAAATATATTCCTTACACAATAAATATATAGTTTGATAAAATTTACTAATATTCTAGTTACTTGGAAGAAATATAAACTGATCATTATATTAAATGTTGCCAACTCTGATTTTTGACTCTTATAAGGTAAAATATTATATTTTATTTAATATGCAAAGAATCAAAGAAATATCTAGCTGTATCAGTATCATCAAATAAAAAGGAAACTGTTGTCAAGGCAAAAAAAGGACAGCATAGATTTTTCATGTACTTTCATGGTCAGAGATGTATGTCAATTAATTATCAGAAATGAGTGGAAGATTTTAACTTTAAAAGGTGATAGCTGTAATATTAAGCTTTACTAAAATAATTAAGCTCAGGTGATTTTCTGTGTTATGGATAACAAAATGAAACAAAGCAAATTAATTCCATATAAAGCAATGATACAAGCAAATGATAATGTCCAGGTTGCTTAAAGCAATAACGTGAAATGTGCTCAAGATTGTTTTGAGTGCTGGTTTATTTTTTTCAACTTTTAATTTGGGAAGCTATCATCTTTCATTCAACACACCTATATATACACTTAAGAGGACAAAAGAATGATAGTTTGAATTAAGTATGTTCACATTCATTTAATTTCAGTAAAAGAGTGATGGAGCTAAATTTAGAGACTTAAATATGCTGTGTGTACACTCCAACCTCTGAGGTAGTATGGACAGCCAGAAAAGGAATGGAAGGGCTTTTGACTCACTCTTATTTTTAGCATGTAGTTTGGATATTCATTGTCTAAACTAAGGAGTTAGTTAAGTTTGACTGTTTAAGTCCTTTGAGAAGAATACATCAAGGAGAAAGAACTTTTAAAATTATTTATTAGGGAAAATGTCAGTGAAGGAAAAAGAAGAGAAGGAACAGGTGCAGTGGCAGGAAAAGACTTCTGCAGTCAAGTCTGAAGGGAAAGCAAGCAGAATTGGTAAGAAGAGTCTCAGACTACAGTGCAGTTCTAGGAAAGTTTCCCCTGGGTGACGGACACTGCAGAATAAAGATTACTCACTAGAGTCCCACATTTGACAGATATGACCACACTGTAGTGCCCGCATGGTGCTCAGTCATTGGTTGGCAGCTGCCTGAGCATACCTGGGCATGAACCTTATAGTGGATCTCAGGCTGCATTGAAAAACTTTTAAAGGGAGCAACAAGTTCTTGTCCTTCCAAAGGGTTTTCTGTGTGGTGCACCTCCATGACTGCCACACTAGAAAGTCACAAATTGAATATGCTGTGAACTAGTTTGAATCTGTTCAGCATCATACCTTTTCTGTTCACATGAGTCTTATCTCTAAATGAATTCATAAAATAAACTAATTCTCTAGGGATGTGATACAAATCTATACTAGCTGGAAACGCCTAGTGGTACATAGTAGTGTAGGTGTGTCATTAACAGAGAAATTGCAGTATGCAAGAATAAAGCAAATTTCTGCAAGATCTTCCTGTCATGTGATTGAATCTGGACAGCACTGCAACTGTCAGAGAAGAACTAAACTGCATGAGAGTCCTCAGCAAAAGCAGGGGTTTTTTTTTTTTGTTGTTGTTTTTGTTGTTGTTGTTTTTAATTCTTAGGGGGAGACAATTGAACAGCAGAGTCAAGAGGAAGGCCAGATAGAAGAAAGACCTTAGCTGTGCCAGCACTTGGAATAGAACTCAAGCTTCTTACCTTACCTGTATTTGCTTTCACCTTTGCATATTTTTCTAAGCTTAGGTTTTATTTTATCCTTCATTTAGAAGTTGATGACCATTTTGTTTTGTTTTTTGTTTAGAAGTTTCTAAAAAATTGGAAACTCATTTCTCCCTCGAGACTTCGCATTAATGTTTCTCCTGGTTAGAATTTTTACGCAGGGTTTTGTTGTTGTTTGTTTGTTTGTTTTACCACGGCTGGAAACTTTCCCTCTTACAAGTCTTAGAAACTTGCCTTGAATAGCTTCTGTAAGGGGATACTCTTACCCTTCTCTCCATCACAGCAACATGTGAGCATCCTTCAGAATGATTTGTATTATATAGTTATGTGTATACGTATTGTTATACAGAACTTTGAAACTATTAGGGCACCAACAATATTGTTTTGTACACTCATGTAAATAAAATCATAGCATATTAATATATAACGATTGAGGAATTATTTAATAAACTAATGAATGACTTTGTATATCTTAACATTTTTGATACGCAACACAAAATTTAGAACATTGCCCTCCAGAAAGTTTGCAAAATTTTATATTCCTAGAACCAGTTTATGAGAGTCCTTAGTTTCTTCTTGTTTCTTAACAATGGATTTTATGGCTTTCAAAAAACTAGTTCAAATAAATGAAAATAGTATTTATTGCTGTTCAAATTGTGTTTTCTTGAATTTTGGTCAGATTAAATATTATTTCACCTATATGACAAATTTGTACTTCAAATTTAAATTATTTTCTTGTGTTATTAAAAATTGTTTTAAATATATTCAAATGTGGTAATTTAGGTAAAAGACGTATCATGACTACAAAATAAAATTATATGAAACCATAAGGAAGAATGATGTAGATTATTCAGTGATATAAAACACATTCATCATATATTGAAATAAAACGTTGTTATTATTCAGGAAGGAAGAGAAAAAGCAACTGATCAACCAAGACTTTCTATAAAAACATTTTTTTGAAATTTAAAAAATAACTGAGTGCACGTGATAATCCTTAAATTTCAGTAGTGTACATTGGATATATTAAGCATTAATAATTAAACTCAAATATTGTCTGAAATGAAACAAAGCAAAATGAAACAAAGCAAAATAATTCTATGTAATGCAATGTTGCAAGCAAGTGATAATGACTAGTTTGCTTAAAGCAATAATGTAGAAAGTGGTTAATTTTTTTTTTTATTGCTAGTTTCTTTTTTTTTTTTTACTTTAAAATTGAGCAGCTTTCATCAATTATTCACCTGGACTCTTCTTCTAGTTACCTGCTTTATCCTGGAATTTTCATTCATTCCTTTTCAAAATTGGTAATTTTCTCATTGTTAATCTCAAATTTTTTTGAACCTTTGATAAATTGAGACCAAAAAAAGTCATTCAATAGATTCTGTCTTAAAAATGTTACTTTACCTTAAATCAGGCTATCTTCTTTACAAAGTCACCATCAGTATGTGGTCTATGGTAGGGGTTTTTGAGGTGTGGTCTGTGGACCCCTGGAGTTCCTGGAGTCACTCTCATTATAATGATCCAGACATTAAAATTTTTCCATATGTATACCAAGACCTTTTCTGAATTTTTTCTTTTGTACTGTGCAGCAATTTACATTGATGGGGCAGAAGCAATGCTGTATAAAACTACTCGTATCATGGTATAAATCATGGCATAGGCCTCAAACTGCACTGCAGTCATTGTGTGTTCTTCACCATCCCACACTAACAAAATTAAAAATTCCAGTTTTATTTTAAAATGCACTTAATGAATTATGAAAATGCATTAATTTGATTAAATCCTAACTTTTGAGTCAATGTTCTGGGTGGTAACATGGACAGAAGCATACAACACTTCTGGTGCATACTGAAGTATGTCTGTCTTAAAAATCACTTAGTCTATTGTTTTTAGTTGTGAGCTGAACTGCTTCCTTCATGGATTAGAATTTTTTTTTAAAAGGAAAAATAAAAAATTATGATACTATAGTTACTATAGTTACTCAGTTACTCAGTTTATAGTTACTCACACTGTAGTTACTCAGGCTTGAATATTGGGCAGACATTTTATTAAAACATGCATGAAATGAGCTTGTCACTTCAAGTAAACAACTGAGAATGTATTGCCAATGATAACAATTTAAGCTTTGTATCAGCCAATGTGAACCTGACATCTACCACACATAAAGATTTTTATGATGTTTCCAGTGGCAGTATTAATAAAAGTTATATATTGATATCACTTAGTGAAATGTGTTAACATTGGAAAGATTTGTATAGCTCACTGAACAAATACTTCTCAAATGTCCAATGCATGGTATTACAATATTGTGTTGAATATAAGATCATTTAAAGATGCAAGATGAGTTGGACTCGGTGGCTCAGCCTGTAATCCCAGCACTTTGGGAGGCTGAGGTGAGTGGATTGTCTGAGCCCATGGGCTCAAAACCAGCCCAGGCCACTTGGTGAGACCTTGTTTCTACAATAAATAATAAAATAAAAAATTAGCCAAGCATGTTAGGGTGCACCTGTAGTTCCAGCTACTTGGAAAGCTGAGGTGGAAGGACCACCGGAGCCCAGCAGGTCAACACTGGGGTGGCCATGGGTGTGCCACTGCCCTGTAGCCTGGGCGACGGAGTGAGACTCCAACTCACAAAAAAAAAAAAAAAGTATGATGGACCAGTAGATTTTAACAAACTAGAATATAAAAAGTTCATTAATATGATTCTTCATTCTATGTTATATCTAAGCTTTAGAAAACAACGATTTTTTGATATTTAGTGTAAAAAATATTTCTTATCGAAAAAGACAACAAAATTCCATTCTTTTCCAACTATATATCTGTGTGAACATTTTTCTCCCTTCATATACGTGTGTGTCAACCCAAATAACATACTGAAGATTTAATACAGAAGCAGATACAAGAAGTTGTGTTTTGTTCAACCAGATAATAGTCATGCCAAATGAAAACAATGCACCTTTTCTCATCATCTTTTTTTTTGTAAAATGTGATAGCTTTGCATAAAATATGTTGAAAAAATAAGTTTGTTATTTTAAAATAAATACCTAATACAAAACATTTTTAATTTTAGTCTTAAAACAGTAAGAGTCAATAGGTGTGGTCCACATTGATAAACATCTAAGAGTGTAACTTCAAGCTTATAAATTTTTGTCTTAAGACAAAACAGTTTGAGTACTAAGGGAACTATTGCACTTCTATTCACTAACAATTCAAAAGGGAAATTAAGAAAAAAATTGCACTTATGATAACATCAAAAACAATAAAATACTTAGAAATTAACCATGAAGCAAAATGCTTATACGATGAAAACTGCAAAATATTTCTAGAAGAAATGTAAGAAAACATAAATAAATGGAAAGACATTTCACATTCACATATTGAAAAACTTAGACCAGATTGACTAAGTTTGAATTTGTGAAATAAGTTATCATTTCTTGGTAAACTTAGAGATCTCTTAAGAACAATAACAACAACAACAGTACTGATAAAGGCTGAACTCCCTCTATAAATATTAATTGGATGTCCTCCATGTGCCACATGTTCTGTAAACTCTCAATGTTACAGTAACGAAGAGGACAAAGAACTCATTCTTAAAGATTGCATATTCTCATATGTAAATTCCATAGTTAAATAGAATGAGGTTTTGAAAAATAATAAAGGTTATGTTTATTGAAAATATGATTAAAGGCTAGTGACACAGGGAAAATGGAAATAAATGGGGAAAGGGAGATTGGAATATAGAGTCAAAGTCAGTCCCACAGTAAGGATACTATAATAAGTATTTATTACAACATACTAAAGACTATTGCCATGCTAGGAAACTTATCATCAGGCTGTTACCACTCCATAAACACTTCCCCTTAAGCTCATAATACTCTTATTATGTTCACCAAAAAAAAAAGAAATAAAAATAAAGTTGGACTACCATTTGAAACTGTTGTAGTTCACTCTAAAATTCTGGTATTCAGAAATATCTAGAGTTATAAAAATTTCTCCTATAGGCTGGATTACAGCAGTTTTAAATTTCATGTTGTTCAGTATCCACTTCAGGATATACCTAAGGGATACTGATGACATTATGTAAGTCTATAAGAACATAAACATTGATAAAGCATTTTATATGTCTGTAGAGAGTTCAGAGTATGATGATGAAGAAAAAAGTGAACACAAAATTTGTAACAATATCTTAAATATTATGAGAGAAGTGTACAGGAGGTTACTATTATGGACACCATTAATATTATAGATAGGATTTTCCAAATTATTATAATGATAAGCAGAAGTAGTAGAGTAAATAAATATTTAGTATTGCGTAAAATATAGGTTTGACCAATCAGAATGGACCCTAAGGATCACGACGTTACAAGTATCTTGAAGCAAATCTGACATGTTTCAGTATTGATTATCAGCCATGAGCTACCATACTCATATTTTGCCAGAAAGAATGAGCCCAAATATATAATGCCAATAACTTGTATATGTTGTAACTAGAAGAAATGTTATGCACAAAGAAGGTGATGGGCAAATATGTATCACCTGTGAAAGATAGGCATAAATTGGTGGTGTTTACCTCACCACATAGCACTATAATCAATGTTATGTACAGCAGAGGAATTCACTGAATTTAAATTCCCATATCTCCTTACTCAGGTGAGAAATCATAACTTATCAAAACATACTGGCTCACAATTTTCACCTCTTCTTTATGTGTTACTAGTTGTCCAGAGTTACTGTGTTACCAATCATAAGTATCAAACTTAGTAATGCTTTCAACAGTACATAATACTTTCAATAAATGCTGTGATCTCATTGTGTTTATAATTTGAAACATTTTTCAAGGATTTTGGAGGGAAAAAAATGGAATAATTTCAGCTGTAATCCAATCACCTGAAACACAAGCATTTTAAATATCTAATCACTAATACCTCAACAAATTTATCTTTCGTCCTCTTTCTCCTAGAAACATTGCTGACTTGTTTGCTTTCTTGCTTTGCTTTACAACAAACTGGGTTTTAATTAACAGAGCTTGAATTCATAGCCTAACTCCACAGCTATTGGCTAACTTTAAGTAGGTTGCTTGACCATTACTTGCCTCAGTTTCTCCATCTAAAGAAAAATGAAAGGGCATCAACAATTAGAAATTTATGCTATTAAAAAAAGTAAGGTTTTCAGGATGTGCATGGCTCATGGTATATGTCAAACAAATAGTTGCTGAAACTATAGGAAAGATTATTTGAAAGGTCTTTTTGCAGAGATTTGTAGAATAGGGCTCACCAAAACTGTTTGCATTTGTTAACATTTAGTGTTCCTTAGGCTTAATTTATTTCTGCAGCACAAACAATTGTTATAAGGAAGGGGGGATTCCCTTGGAGGTTACCTCTAGAAGGCTTGTTGTAAATGCAAAAAACATAACTACCTTACCTTAAGAGAGCTTGTGAAGATTAATGAGTTGTTTCTTTGGGTTCAAGTTTTCCACAAGCACTGGGTCCACTATAGTGATATAATTAATTTCACAACACCAGGGTTTTGTCATCCAACATTTCCGTACCGTGCAGCTTTGATAAGTATTCTTTAATTAAACCTCAAAATTTGCCACTGTTGTTACATAGTGCAGCTGGAACACAGATATACCTCTGTGGACCACAAAGATTTTAATATGCAACTGGGGAAGCTTAATAATAGAATGTTTACAAGAAAGGCTTCTGGGTTGGTGTCTATAGTTCTTAAAACTTTTAATAAATACTTATACCTAAAAAAGTAATAATGGGAGACAAAATGAGCTCATGTTTCTGGTTATATCTTACAAAGGGCAACAAGGTATGCACTTGGGCCAAGGAAGGGGAGAGAACCTTCCTTTGTGATTCTCTTCAGCTCCCAGCTATTGAACTGGCAAACTTTAGAAAATTACTTTCTTGTGAATACTGTTGAGAATAATCATTTTTACAGGGACATGAATACGAAGAAACAGATATGATAGTTTTGATTTAATCTGAAGATCATTGTTCCAGCTCTATAAAGTAGGAAGTGTTTATTCTGTATCTGGTTTGAACTGTCTCAGTGGATGCTTCAATCGTTGTTTAGTAACAGAGTAATATGCACATTCATTTAAAGGTTCTAAGTAATGAGTGTGGTTTGTCTTGCTCTTGGATTCCTGATTTTGTTCAAATGCCTAGTAGTGACTTGATAAAAAAAAAAAATCAGGGCAAAAGAAGACAATATAACACACAGGCTAAGCACACCAGCTACTGTTCCCATCACTTGTTTGTTTTGTAATCTTCTTTTTTTTTTTTTTTTGTGAGTTGGAGTCTCACTCTGTCACCCAGACTGGAGTGCAGTGGCAAGCTCACGGCCACCTCACACCACAGCCTCGACCTGCTGGGCTCCACGATCCTTCCACCTCAGCCTTCCAAGTAGCTGGAACTATAGATGTGGCCTACCACGCCCGGCTTATTTTTGATTTATTGTAGAGATGAGGTCTCGCCAAGTTGCTCAGGCGAGTCTCGAAGACATGGGCTCAGGCAACCCACTCACCTCAGCCTCCCAAAGCGCGGGATTACAGGCTGAGCCACCAAGCCCAGTTACGTTATGTAATCTTACATAAAATACTAAAAATCTGTTGTCCTTGGATTCCTTATCTTTATAATTGGAATACTTGTCAAATTTATTTCACAGCATTGTTATGAAGATTAAAAGACATACCATGTGCTTAGTAATGTAGGAGGTACATGGTAAGCATTCTAGCAATGATGGTGATTAAAAGTTAAATGGTAACTAATGACCGGAGTGATTATTGGGAGTAGAACTAAGGTGAGCACCAGAAAAATTATTTTAGCAATCAAATGTGATAAACATATGGAAAAATTAAAAGTAAAATATTGTACTTACTCCCAGGTACTCTGGAGAATCACAGAATGAAAGGTGGCTTTTTCTGTCCTAACATACCTCTGTTCCCATCCCTGCTGCGATGTGGATTTAGTGACCTTGTGGAGAAATTATGCTGGAAGAGAAAAGTGAGAGATATGCAGCTGGTTATGTGTAAGGTGGGAGGGGTGAATTGTGATTAAAGACTAATCACAGAGGATAAATTTGGATTTCTCTGAGATCCCAAGGAGAGCATTAAATTTCTGCAGGACTCTGAAGTAGTAGGGATCTATGGTGCCATCTCTGGGTGCTGACAGCTAGATACTGGATCTTCTATCCAAGACAAAAATACTTATGTCTAAACTTAAGATGTGCATAGCAGAACTACTGTCTGCAGGCGTCATGAAGATTTGAACATGGAGCATGACCATGTGATCAGTGTGAAATAAAGACATGTTTGTCATCTAAAAAAACCCACTCTCTTAATAAGTTGCTCACTTCTGTGATAATGACATTAATCCATTCATTAGGGCTCCATTCTCATGATCCAATCACCTCATAAGGCAACACCTCTCCATACCTTAAATCAGGGATTAAGTTTCCAATACACAAACTTTTAAAGGACAAATTCAAAGTGTAGCAAGAAATAATTATATCGTGAGGGTAAGGGCCCACAAATGGAATTGGTGCCCTCATACAAGTGACTATAGGGGGTTCTCTAGCACTGTTTCTTTCATATTAGGAAAGAGTAAGAAGACAGCCACCTATGAACCAAGATGTGGACCCTCACACACTGAATCTTCTAACACCTTTGTTTTGGACTTTTCAGCCTCCAGAACTGTGGGGGGAAAATGTTGCTTAAGCCATCCAGTCTATGGTATTCTTTTAGAGCATAAACTGATTAATTAAGATGATAGATGAATGAATAAAATAACTGCTGAACATTTCTTCAGTGAAATACAAATCAGTAAAAAACATACTGATATATGCACAATGACTTGTAAAAAACATGAAGTCATTATGTTGAATGAGAGAAATCTTTGTCAAAAGTTAGCATAACTTATGATTCCATTTATATGATATGTTTGAAAAGACTGAGCTGTAGTAATGGGGAATAGATCCGAGGTTGCCAAGGCTTAGGTGTAGGAGTAGGTGTGACAAAAAAGGTTAGAAAGAGATAGTTTTTTGAGGTGTAATGGTATTGTTCTGTATTATCATTGGAATTGTAGTTGCACATCTGTTAAAATGCATAAAATGGTACACTAGAAAAAGGTCATTTTACTATATGACATTGTAAACAATAAGTATTCCACACAGAAGGAATTGCCTCTATTCTGTAAATGATACCCAAATTTTTGCTGCGGTTTTACCAAAAAAAAAAGGTTGGCAATTATTGTTAATTAAAAAATAAATGTAGTACTATTCAGGTTATCCATCTCATCTTACATGACTTTGGTAGCAAGTATACTTTTAAAAAAATCATCTATTTCATCTAAATATAAAATTGAGGCATATAGTTGTTTTCAGAATTTTCTTGTCTTGCTCTCAGTGTTTGGAGGTAATTATCAGTGTTCCCTTTTTTTATTCTTGATACTGAGAGCTTATGTCTTTTTGTTTTTCTTCTTGAATAATTTGACTAAGAATTTATTAATTTTGTAGGTCTTTTCAAATACTCAAGTTTTGATTTGATTTTCTTTATGCTTTTTTTCAATTTTAATAATTTATTGTTTCATATTTATTATCCCTTCCCTTCTGTTTGCTTTGTTCTCCCCTTGGTTTTTTTAATTTGAATTTTTATGTTACTTATTTTAAAACTGCCCTCTTTCTAATACTAACATTAATGTTACTACTGTCCCTCTCAACACTGTGTAAGCTGCCTCCCAAAAGTTTTGGTTGCTTATACTTTTATTTTTGTTCTGGTATAAATATTATTAAATTTCTCTTCATAATTTCCCATAGACTCATGGGTTATTTAGAATCATGATCTTTAGTTGCCAAATATTTGGGAATTTTCCACCTCTTTTTATTACTGATGTCTAGTTTAATTCCTTTATGACTGAAGACTTACTTTGTATAATGTCAATATAAAATTTAAATTTCAAATTTAATAAACTTTGTTTTGTAGCCCAGAACACAATCTTTATATATTATCGAATGGTCCATGTGCACTTGAGAAGAATGCATATTCTGCTCTCGTTGGGTAGAATTTTCTCTGTCAATTAATTCTGGTTTGCTGATAACTTTATCAAGATCATCTATAACTTTACTGAATCTCTTTCCTTCCTTCCTTCCTTCCTTCCTTCCTTCCTTCCTTCCTTCTTTCCTTCCTTCCTTCCTTCCTCCCTCCCTCCCTCCCTTCCTTCCTTCTTTCTTTTTTTTGAGTTGTGATCTCACTCTGCTGCCTAGGCTAGAGAGCAGTGGCACAATCTCAGCTTACCATGGCCCTGATCTCCTTGTCTCAAGCAATCTTTCTACCTCAATCCCCCACGTAGCTGTGCCTACAGGCATGCAACACAAGATCTGACTAATTTTCTGATTTTTCTTATAGCAATGAGGTCTCACTATGTTGCCTAGGCTGATCTTGAACTCCTCAGCACAAGTAATCCTCCCACCTTGGCCTCTCAAAATACTGAGATTACAGGGGTAAGCCATTCTGCCTGGCCTTGATTTCTATATAATTCTGTCATCATTGAGAGAGCTCTACTGAAATTTCCAACTATGTCTTCGGATTACCTATTTAACTTTTTAGCTCTATAATTTTTTTATTTCGTGTGTTTTTGTAAACATGCACTTTTAAGATTGCTATGTCTTATAGAACCAATCTCTTTATTAGGTAATGTTCTCTTCTATCCAGGCTAGTATTTCTTGTTCTGAAATGTACTTTGTCTTATATTATGTTATCTACTTTAGCTTTTTTTTTTTGGTTGATGATTGTATCATATAGATTATTGATTTTAATTAAATGTCTGCCAATGCATAAATATGTCTATTGTAATAAAAAATTTATTTGGTCTGCGATATAGTGGAAAATATTTTATTACTAACTCTGTTTTTTAATTTTGAATTCTGTAAATAAAATATTAAGATTAAATTTTGACTCTCCCTACAAATATAGTAGATGATTATCCATAGATCTAAAACATTTTAGCATAAAAAAGAACCTATCTATTTTCAAATTATATTCTGTGTTCTAGTAAAACTTTTACTGATGATGACTAATTATGGTGGCACTAACTCAGTTTTCTATGTTGAAATAGAAAACTGGTGCATATGTGTAAATAACAAATGCCCTCTTATATATTAGATATGAAAGTAAAAAATTATCATTTTATATTTTGTTTCTATAATTAACTATCTACTATTTAAGTTAAATAGAATAGTAAAAAATACTGAATTAAATAGCAATTTTTAAAATAAATTAAGAGATTATATGAATACACAATAATAAGAAAATTAAGTAAATGAATGAATCCAAGTTTCTCACTATTGGAGTGGGAGGTTACTGATAACCACGGGAAGGACACTGAAATACTCCATGTGATTATGAATTACAGTTGGAGACATCAGGAAGAAGTCAGGCTTCACTTAATATAAATATAAATGGCTATATGTAGATCAATTTACAGATATTTACATATACATGGGTTAGTATGAACCCTTATGTTTTCTTGGTTGTCAGCTGACAAATCCTAGAAGCAATGACACTCAGTAGCAGCAAGCACATCTAATGCCAAGATTTTCATTTCTCATACTATACTCCAAAGAAAGGAACATGAATTCTCAGATAAGTGACTAATTCTAGGACAGGGGAAAGAAATATACCAAATAAGGCTGGAACATCGTATAGTGCCATAAACAAGAAAGTATTCAAAAATAACATTTACATTTATCAGGATATGTCAAAAGAACGTGGGAGACAACTGTGAAAACTACCAAAGGCCCAATCTGGGACAATTGGCGCATTAAATAAGTACAGAGGCATTGGAAATAGCCCAGAGTATAAAATAACCATGCATCTATATTGATATAAACAAATGACTGAATAAATAGATGAGTAAAGGAGAAACAACAAATCTCTAATGCAGGAAAAATTTAAGTAATATATGCAGACACTTCAACCTCAAGGATTCAGAACATATCTCTTCTCATTCTAAGTGTGAACTGCACATAGTGATGTCCTTCCAAAGAGTACAGCATAAGAAGAGTGAAATGAGGAAGACTGTAGTGGAAAAACCTGACAAACACTACAATAGTCAAGTGATGAAGTTCAACATACACAGTGATTTTTCATATTAATAATATGTACCTTGATTGTGATAAGATGAAAATGGCATTTTATTTCTGTATTGGCATTCTCTTCAAACCATATAACCCTGGTATAAATTGGCATTCTCTTCAAACCATATAACCCTGGTATAGCAATAAGAAAACATAAGACAAATTCCAGTGGAGAAGTATACTAAGAAATACCTCAAAACTCAAGATCATCAACAACTAATGATAATCTGAGCAACTGTCACAAAACAAAATAAAACAAAACAAAAAAACTCCAAAAGTTTCCTAAAGAGCTATGACAACTAATTGTAATGTGGTAGGTATCCCCTAGATAGGATCCTGGAACAGTAAAAAAGGAAATTAGATAATTAGATAAAAATACAGAAATTTGAATTAAGTATGATGTTTAGCTAATGATGATGTGTCAAGATTGGTTCATGGAGCAGGTGCTGTGACTCACACCTATAATCCCAGCACTTTGGGAGGTCTAGGTAGAAGATTGCCTGAGTCCATGGGTTTGAGATCAGCTCAGGCAACTTGGCAAGACCTCATCTCTACATTAAAAATCAAAAAAATTAGCCGGACTTGGTGACACGTGCATGTAGTTCCAGCTACTTGAAAGGCTGAGACAGAAGGATCGTCTGAGCCCAGCAGGTTGAGGCTGTGGTGGCTGTGAGCATGCCACTACACTCCAGCCTAGACACTCCACCCTGGGTGACAGAGTGACACTCCGACTCAAAAAAAAAGAAAAAAAAAGACTGGTTTATTGATTGTAACAAATGTACCATAATAATGTAAGATAATAATAGAGAAAAACAACTGTGGAGTATATAGAAATCTTTATACTCTGTTCTCAATTATTTTTGTAAATCTTAAATTGAAATAAAATGAGTTTTACTTTTTCAAAAGTAATGTTTAAATCAAGAGATAGAGCTTAAGTAAGTACTTCAGTAGATAATTCAGAGCAAAATTTTAACTGAAAATTTAAATTATCTGTCAAAAATATAAAAACAGAATTTAAATAAGCAGTGAAATAAAACAAAAAAAAACCCCTGAGAATTATCTTCTTGAAGACAAAGAACTGACAGATAGTGAAAAATTACTAGGACATAACACAGGGCTAGACAAAGGCCAAGGGAAGTGAGCGTTCTTTTTTTGGAGTTGTTTTCCCTTGGGGATATGTGTTGATTATGGAGAAGCCTACTTTAAAAATGAGAGAAAGAGCTTTACTTTTGACAGCAAAGGAATAAAGGAAAGTAGTCTAGCTATAGGTTGCAACCCAAAGGTTATAAGCCAGGAGACAGAATCAGAAGTGGAAGGGACGTGACTGGGTTTTTTAATCATTTCATCTCTGGAAACTGAATTATTGTATTTTGATCTTCTGGAACTCCAAAGAATAACTACAGAATAAAGGATACATATTTTGAAAACTATGTTCCCTAGTTCTACAGTCATTTCCATTGTCAACAAACATACACCCCTATACTCAGTGAACACACACACACCCAACACAACACAACAGTGGAACACAGAGGGATATAAACCATTCTGGAAAAAACTAGGAAAAAAACAGAAAAAAAAGCACACAGATATTGGGGTTTTACAACATAGATTTTATAAAAATATTGCTTACTGTGTCCAAACAATAAGACATAAGATTTAAGAAAATCTGCAAAAAAATCAAAGTAATAAAAATAAATACAAAATGGAAATGTCATACCTAACCAAAATGCAATAAGACTATTTGAGATTTCAGTGATTGAGTTTGGCTGTAGTTAAAACACATCTGAAATGCTAATTTGAGTACTAGGGCCAGAGAGTGAGTTTGAGAGACATAGAAGACAGAATAAAAAGTGTAATATACATTGAATTGGGGTCTTAGACCAAAGCTTGTTTATAACAGACATTCAAAAATTATATGTTAAATGAATGAAAAATGAAGTAAAAAGATACATAGTAAATTGTCATTCAGAAGCATTTGCTAACTAATTATTTTACTTTGCTTAATGAGTGATTTAAAGACATGATGCATTTTGTTGTTGTTGGGAAAAACCCTTACAATTTAAAGCAAAACAAAGCCAAATACCATCAAACTCAGAATGTTTGAGAAAGATCATTGGTACTATAGGAAGTCAACTCAGAATATAAGATGGGTTACTAAAATATCTGCCTTTAGGCTTGCTGTTGATCTAACCATGCCCTTTACATATTCTTCTATTTTATGCCAATACTCTATTAACAGCATTTTTATGAAGCTTGACAAGAAGATATTGACAACTTCATGCTGTAGGTATAAGAAATATTATCTCAATAGGAGAGAGTATCTCAGTCTTATTCAGGAAAGCTTTAGCAAACCATATCATTATTCACATAGAGTCAATAAATCCATTGAATTTATTATAGGAATGTTCATTTTCTCCATAAAGACAAGCTCTAAAAAGTTGGCGCTGAATGCCTGATCAGTGTTCATGACTAATAGTTTTAATCTGGAATTTATTTTCCCATGAAACTTATCATTTTCTCACACTTCTAAATCAATAGGGCAATGTGCCACTTCAATACAGTATTTAATTTCTACTTAGAGTTAATTTCATGTTGCAGTAAAACTCCCATTGGATAATTCTTGCATTTTACCTACTTCCATTTCTTTTCCAAAGTACTATATATAGAAAAATGTGTTCAACTGGTTTTCTCAAACCCAATCCCTCAGGTAGAAATAAAAGATAAGTTGGTCAGAATGATTTTTTTCTCTTCTTGCATTACTCGCTTATAAACTGACTCTACCTGCCTGAAAATAGATCAAATAGTGCATTAAACTAACTAACCTGTGCTATTTTATTTCTGGCTGCTTCAGGAAATGAATGATCAAACCTAAAATAAACTTTTCTTCTTCTTCTTCTTTCCTCTTTACCCTTAAGGAAAATCTTGCTGCGGTATGACTTCAGGTGGAAAGACTTTAAACTATATCATTGACTTTAAACTTGGTTAATGGGATGACTATAAAACACCACTTAAATACACTTAGCCCATTTGTCCAGCAACGTTTCCAACTACAATTTATTGCAGACTCAAAGTGTATTTGGCACTTAATGTTATTTTTTAGATATACTTATTTACATGCATGTCTTATAATTTCATTGCAATACCGGATAAAGTATTTCAGTAGTTCTTAAGATATTTCACCACCTGAATAAATGCAGAGCAATAGCTCCCAGTTGGTAGAACACACAAAAGGAAAACTTAGTTATTAGTGCAATTACCTTATTTTTACAGAAGAGAAAAATGAGCTAAGAAAGTGAAATAAAATTATCAAAAGAACTTAAAGTGTAACAAGTTTCTTTATGATCTGTCTTGGATACAAAATTCTTAATGGTGTTAATTGCTGCATCCACTGGGTTCTGTTTGTTTCTAATACTTATTTTATTGTTTATTACATTCACACATTCCTTTTCTCTGTCTCTTATTTTTCTATGCTTTAGGAATTCAATAGTGGAGAAAAAAAGCACATATTTCTTATCATCCGGGGTTTTTACTTTGGCAGGAGATAGCAGCAAAATAAAACCACTGTTTAGAACAGGCAATTGAACCATGAAGCTAATGAAGCTTAATTTTCAGGGCCCCTCACTTACTTGGGCCCCTCTCAAGACTTAGAAGGGGCACTGGTATTATTTCATATGGTTATATCATTTTGTTTAATTTCAAGTCATGCCATATTTATGACAATTTCTTAAGACATTGCTTCTTTCTGCTTCAACTTTTCAATTTTTTATACTTTTTTCTTGTCTTCTCTAGAGTTACAGTGGCTGTAGGCTTTCTTTGCTTCCAACTAAGTGGTCATTAATGAAGGATACATTTAGGCTACATTGCATTAGCAATAAAAATGTTTGACTGTCAAATAACATATTTTAGCGAGTGAAATACAAACAAATATAGATATATTTAAAGATGCAATACAAAAGCAGATCCAATAAAAATATAATAAAAGGATATTTAAATACAAGTAAAATAAATATGTCTACATAAAGATGGTATCTATACGGATAGATAAAAAAGGATAATATATATATAATATAAAGATAGGTAAATAAATAAACAGATAGATAATAGATAAATATGATATAGATATATATGTATAGAATTATTTAAAAGACAAATAACCCAATAGGAAAAATTACTAAGAAGCTTGGTCAATCATTTTATAAGAGTCTAACTAAATGATCAGTAAGGTGAGGAAATCATGATCATTCTCACTAGTAATCAGCAAAATGTGAATTAAAACCAAAATTAAACAC
This sequence comes from Carlito syrichta, assembly GCF_000164805.1. NCBI lineage: Eukaryota > Metazoa > Chordata > Mammalia > Primates > Tarsiidae > Carlito > Carlito syrichta. Next base: position 256,999 of record NW_007259156.1, on the reverse strand, counting down.
CCTTATATACACATGAGCATTGCTAATATTAACACACAATACATGAAAAAATGCTCAGCCTCACTAGTCATTAAAGAAATGCAAATTAAAATTACACTGAGATACCACCTAACTAACTCCAGTCAGGATGGCAATCATCAATATCTCAAAAAACAACAGATGCTGGAGGAGATACAGCAAAAAGGGAAAACTTTCTACACTGTTAATGGGAGTGTAAACTAGTACAGTCTCTGTGGAAAACAGTGTGGCGATTCCTAAAAAATCTAAAAATTGACCTTCCATATGACCCCACAATCACCCTAATGGGAATCTGCGGGTGCTGTGGCACACCTCATCAACAAAGGTACCTGCATAATGAACATTTTGTATACTTTGCATACTTAACCCTGAATTGTGTCCCACATCTTAAAAAAAAAAAAGAAAAAAAGAAAAAGATACCTGCATATACACATGTTTATTGCAGCATTATTCACAATAGCAAAAATATGGAAACAACAGTGCTGCCCATTGAAAGTGGACTGGAAAAAGAAAATGTGGTACATTCACACGATGGAATATTATGTAGCCATAGAGAAGGACGAAATTATGAACTTTGCAGCAACTTGGATGAATTTCGAGGTTATAATACTGAGTGCTCTTTCACAGAAACAAAGAACCTAGTATCACATGTTCTCAATCATAAGTGGACTGTGAACAACTCTTGTAATACTATAAGAAAGGAATTGGCAGTAGTGGGAAACTGCCAGGGGAGGGTGGGGATGGGATTGACAGTAGTAGGAAATTGCCAGGGAAAGGGGGGCACACCCCATCAGCAAGGGTACCTGCACAATGAACATTTGTATACCTAACCTTGAATTGTACCCCATATCTCTAAAATAAATTTTTTTAAGTTTTAGAAAATGAAGTTAAAGTAGGTAAAGGATCTGAATATCATTTCGCCAAAGAAGATATACAAAAGGCTAACAATCACATCAACACACACACACACATACACACACATTTTAGAAAGGATGTGACACAACAACAAAATTAATTTTTTATCTTTAATCACCTTTCTGATAAAATAAATTTGGTATGCAGTTATTGGAAGTGAAAATTGGTATAACCACTTTAGAGAACAATGAAATGCAATTCTAAATGACCTATGATCCAGCAATTTCATTCACATGAATATTTCCAACAGTAAATCATCCAGTTCTTCAGCCAAAATAAGGTATAAGAAAGTTCATAGCCACTATTTTTAAAACAAAAAAGTACAAGTAATCCAAAGAACTATCTACTAAAATAGATTGAAAATTAAAATAGATTTTAAAATTTCAACAGAACATTATATAGCATTGGTTGCATTAACATATTTAAGTCTAATCAACATAACGTTTAACTAAAGAAGCTCTATGAAGAAATGATTTAATTTATGTAAAAATAAAAATAGGCAAAAACTTTTCTTAAAATCAGGACAGTGTGTATCCAGCTGTAGCAGCTCATGCTTGTAATATCAGGCAGGAGGATTGCTTGAGCTCAGGAGGTTGAGACCAGCAAAAGAGTGAAACTTTGTCTCTACAAAAGAAAATTTAAAAAATAAGCCAGATGTGGTGGCATGCTCTTTAGTCCCAGGTACTCAGAAGACTGAAGTGGGTGGATCTCTTGAGTCCAGGAGTTTGAGACTGCAACGAGCTATAGTCATTCCATGGCATTTCAGTCTGGACAATGGGGTGAGACTCTGACTCAAAGAAAAAAAATGTAGGACAGTGTTCATGTTGGAAAGAAATGATAAAGTTGTAATGCTACTAGTACTGGATATTGCATTTTTTGCCAATCTTAAAAATATCATACGTTTGCTTTGTTTTGCATTTCCAAGATTATTGGCAAGTGAGAACACTTTTTCATATAGCTACTGGCCACAACACTGTTTTGTGAGAATTACATATTCATATCATTTACCTAGGTTTTAAAATAAAATTTAACCTTTATTAGAGTTCCCATAAATTATCATTATCCTTTTTTCTGCAAATATTTAGAAATCCTTTTTTTCATTTTGTTACCTTTGATTTTTTTTCTATACAATTTTGTCATATTATATTTCATATAGATTATTTATATTTATTTTATTTTATTGTTTTCATAAAAGCTTTTAAAACATATAAACTACTCAAATCATATGTGATTCCAGTTTCCATCATTCCTAGATTGATCTGCTAATTGCAAGACGAAAAACTAAGCTTCTAAATCTTGTTTTATATGCATAGGTTTTAAACTTTAATACCTACATTTCTAATGTATCTAAATGAAAAACTGGCCAATGAAATAAGTATATATGCATAAATACACATACACACATATGTCTGTATGCATATTATAAAATATTCACTTGGATACATGAATATTATATGCATTCACTAAAACATTTTAAGCATCACATGTGGTATAATGAACTGAGAGTTATCTCATGTGCAACATGATCTTGGATCTAATATCTTTTTCTCAATCTTTGTTGATAAAATTCAAGCAAGTCACTTTATGTCTCTGGGTCTTTTACTTCAATTGTGTAATAATTGACTAAATGAGTTTATATCTGAAGTATATAAGAATTTGTTAAATAAGAATTGAAGAATTTGACTTCAGTTTTTATAAATTTATCATGCTGTGTGTATCAAAAGCCTCCAAGTTGACAACCTTCTACAGGTTAAAATTCATTCTCATATCTACAATTAGAGGAAAACTAATGTGCTCTTTGTCTGTACTGGGTACCTCTATCATTTGTTTCTGAGTTCTTAAAATATATATATTTTTTGAGTTGGAATCTTACTCCATCACCCAGGCTGGAGTGCAGTGGCACACTCATAGCCACCCCAGCGTCAACTTGCAGGGCTCTGGGGATCCTTCCGCCTCAGCCTTTCAAGTAGTTGGAACTACAGGTGTGTGCTACCACACTCTGCTAATTGTTTGATTTATGGTAGAGATGAAGTCTCACCATGTTGCCCAGGCTGGTCTTGAACCCGGACTCAGGCTGTCCTCTCACCTCGGCCTCCTAAAGTGCTGGAATTACAGGCTTAAGCCACCATGCCCAACCTAAAATATTTTTTATAGGTTGAATTTCTTCCCTCATATTTACAATCATTGGTGATTTGACCAGGGGTGCCACCAGATCTAAATGCATTCAACTTCTCAGGCTGCCTGGTTTCTTAAAACTTGTAACTTTAATATAGAAAATAAATTTGAGAAATCAGTTTCATTTCCCTAGTAATTACAACAAGGAAATTATTATTCATGGGTATGTGCCTTGAAAGTCATATTCAAGCTGTCAAGGGAAAACAAAAGAAAATGATATTGAATAAGAGGATGATGAAAGAGATAGAATATGAAAAATTTAGGTGAGAGGACAAGAATCCCTGTGAAAAAAGAAAATACCTTCTGTTTTTCATAGCTTTTGAATTTAGTTGAAGCATGTGTACTTAATTTACTATCTTTGGCTTCCATGAAAATATTCTGTAAACTTATGTGTTATAAACGTCCTTATTTGAGTGCTATGGAATGCACTCCCAAGATTCATATGTTAAATCCTTTACTCCCAATGTGATAGTATTTAATTGCAGGATCTTTGGAAGATAATTAGGTTCATATGAGGTTATGAGGATGGAAATCTCATGATGAGATTAGTGCTTTTCAAAAAAGAGATACCAGAGAACTTGCATTCATGCTCTCTCTGTCTCTGTCTCACTTTCTCCTGTGACTGTATGAGAACACAGTGAAAAGATCTACAAACCTAGGAAGAGACCTCTCACCAAGAGTCAAATTTACTGATACTTTCATCTTAGATTTTTCAGCCTCCAGAAATGTGGGAAATAAATTTCTGTTGTTTAGGCCACTTAGTCAGTGATATTTTTGTTATTGTATTCAGAGTTGACTAAGACAGATATTGTTCTTCTCCTAATGGTAAAATATATATTACCTATGGGTCTCCAGAGAAATAAAACCAGTAAGGTGTACATGTGTTTCCATGTCTGTCTCTTTGGTGCAATTATCTATACAAGCCAGTATCTGCAGTCCCCAAACTGAAGACCACAGAGAGTCAATAATATAGTTCCAAGTGTGAGTTCAAATGTATGAGAACCACTATAAGTTCCAGTCTGAGTGGGAGTGGGAAGGAGAAGATGAACCCAAAGAGTTGGGCGGAGAGGGTCCTCTTTCTTTTACTCGACCCTTTTGTTTTATTCAGGCTTTCAGTGAGCTGAAAGAATGAAGCACATTCACATTGGGAGAGCAAACTGTGTCACTGAGTCTATTAGCCTGTTAATCTCATCCAGGAACAACCTCAAAGACTCACCCAGAATAATACTTAGCCAAATAAGTGGGCACCCTGTGGTCCAGTCAAGTTGACACAAAATTAATCATTTCAGTGAGCTAGCAGGATAGAGGTTCTGTCACTTTCAAAATAAAACAGCACTGAGTAAATGTTTCTTCCAATTCTTTGTCTCTGAAACCTTTTGACTGAAAAAATTATTCCAATTCTCTGGTTCTCAGCCACTCAACCAATGAAGTATTTGAAAAGTAAACAGTTTCACAATATATTTGTCTACATCCTCCTATCTCCACATTATAGTGATCCATAATTATATCCCTACGTATTCAACTAGTTGCACTAGTGTTGGGAGCAGATCACAGAGGCCAACTGAGTGTTAGGGATGAGGAAGGGCTGTTGACTCTGAGACCACTAGGATGTGTTTGGGAGCTGTTGACCCATTCCCTTCCTTTTTTTCATTTGGCACAAATTATTAAGAAAAGTTTTAGCTGACTCTAACAGAAAACTTTGAGACCAGAACATACACAGTTAAACCTAGGAGTCTATTGTTTTTATTTTCCATGGCTTATGGTCTTTTGTTTTATCACAATTTAAGTTTGACTTTGAGTCACATTGAAGAGCCTTAGTGTAGGTCACAGGTTCTCTTGATGTGACCTTTAGAAATTTATAGATATAGGTTTTAGAAAATAGTTTATATAGATTAAGAAAATTTAAGTAACCATTTTATTATAGAAGTATGGTTAGTCTAGTTTGATTTAGGGGAAGCCAGTGAAGTTTGAATTAGGCCAGCTGGTGCTAGGAAAGTGTAACCATAGTAGCAATTGTTTTAATAAAAACTAGTTTGAATTAGTACATAATAGTGAAAGTTAATAATTCATTATGGTGGTTTTGGGTTTAGACATTGAGTGATGTTAATTCAAGATGATGAAGTTGTAATACAATTAAAGGCACATAAAAAACTGGTTTGGGGAACATTAAGCTAGCATAAGATACAAAAAGACAATTTGTGGTTGCTCTTCCTCATGTTCTTCCTCATGTTCTTGCTTATGTATGAAAGAACATTTGCTTGAGAGTGGGGAGTGTCCTTTGTACAGCTGGACCTGTCCATGTAAAAGGCACATGCTACCTTTGTTTCCTGTGATGATGACTTTGCAGAGTTTGGGGATAAAAGTCCTGGGATAGCATTCAATAAATGGCTTCTGGTCACCTAAGCAGGAGTCCAGTCTCTTTCTTTCTCCCCACTTTATTTCTCTTTATATCTATCCCTCCAGTTTAAATTGCTGATGCCGTCACACTGCCAGAGACCTCCGATCCCTGCAGGGGCAGGACCCCTGCAACTGACGCCCAATGTGGGGCTCTGGAAAGATAAGCTTTTTTCTCATTTCAGGATGGCTTGGATCTTACCCAGGGAGCTGCAGACCCCTCTTTAGAGACAGGCAGAGTGAAAATGGGTAAATATAGTTTTTGTGATACCAGAGCTGTGATATAATCATGGACCAGAACAAATCTAAAAAACATAAAATGTTCATCAGTATCTTAATAAATACTTTGTCTAAACGTGAAACTAAAGTCTCTTCTAATGATGTAGCTCATTTTCTACATTTTGTTCAAAAACATTGTCCCTGGTTTCCTGAGGAGGGGGCAGTAAATTTGAATATCTGGGAATAAGTGGGTAAAAAATTAAGACTCTATTATACTCAACATAGGCCCGAAAAGGTGCCACCTAATGCTTTTTCTTTATAAAACAATCAAAGATGCTTTAGATTCCCAGCATGATTATGAAAAATTTCCTTCCAAAAAGGCTGTTGAGTCTCAAAAGATTAAAAGAATAGATTACTGCCTACCTTGAGACTTAATTATTCTGACCACTCTCCACACTCCCACAAAATGTCTGTGACAAAAAGACAGATAGAATGGCTCCATCTACCAGTGTCATCTAAAAAAATATTGGCTTCCTATCCCTATTTAATAGCCTTACTTGTAACCAAAGGCAGGCATAAAAGTGTTAAATTATTTGGATATGATATACACAATATAATTGTTCCTTATGACAAGTTTCAATTTCAAACATTGTTACAACTGACAAATAACATCAGCTGATTATAGGAAACCTGCTTTATTTTATACTCAAACCAAACATGTTATTAATAATAATTTTTCCTATAAAGGACACTCTTACTCACCTCCCATTTGCCTTTATAATAATTCAGCCTTTAATAATTATAAAGCTTCTTGTTTAATGTCTTCTCTCAAGTTTTTAACCACTAACAGTCCAACTCAGAATAATCATAGAAAAGATTGGTGGATTGAAATACTAATGCCTAAAAAATTGATCCCAACTTAGTCACAAAAACTTCTCCACCATCTAGTATACCCATTTGCCCTCCTAATGACACCAAAAAGGACCAGTTACTCATCCAACGACACACTGGATATCCAGAGTGGAGAGAGTGTTTATAGATCTAAAATAGACTATTTATACCTAATAAAAAACTATAACAACTACTATAAAAAATAAACAAATTGTTATTTCATACCTACAAAATAAGAGCCTGCTTACAATCCCCTTACGTTTTTTCCTGTATGAAATAAATATCAAACTGTTACAATTGACTATCACAATAATGTTTATAAGGTGTCTTATGTAAAATATCTTTTAACTAATTGTTTAACTGATGCCTTTTTTAAGGGATTTGTAATCTTAAAACAACCTCCCTATTTAATGGTTCCAGTACAACTGTCATCTCACTGGTATGATGAATATGGTTTACAAACATTATATAAAGTCAAATCTCTTCTAAAGAAAAGACAAAAAAGGTGTTTGTCCACTGTAGTCTTGGAAATTACAGCCCAAATAACTGTTACTACTTTGGTAACAGTTTCAATTATGGCTTTAACTCAGGGGGTCCACACAACTACCTTCACTGATCAGTCATCTAAAAATATTTCTATAACCTTAACTATGCATGAGATTATTGATCACAGGCTAAAAAACAAAGTTAATGCTTTGAAATAAACGGTTCTAGCTATAGGACAAAAATTTGTGACTTTAAAAATTAGGTTGACTCTCCGATGTTACTCTGAGTTTAAATGGATTTGCCTCACTCCTTTAGAGGTAAATACATCTGTCCACACATGGAATAAAATTAAAAATTATATTCTTGAAATTTAAAATAATTTAGAGTTGAACATAGACCTTACTAAATTACATCAAAAAAATTCAAGATATGACGGTTGCTAAAAAACAATCTCGGTCTACTAAATTGGCCAGTTCTATATTTAACAATTTTTCTTCATTAATTGTTCAAAAATTGTTAATGTCTATATTCATTAATGTGGAAATTTGTAGAGTAGTGATTCTTTTATTACTGTGTCTACTTCCAATCATTTTCAGAGTGTTAAAAAAGAATATATCTCAACTCAATACAGAGTTTCATGGTTTCATGCTAAAAAATAAAAAAGGGGGAGATGTTGGGAGCCAGCCACGGAGGCCCACTGAGTGTTAGGGATCAGGAAGGGCTGTTGACCCCAAGACCACTAGGATATGTTCAGGAACCCATTCCCTCCCTACTTTTTCATTTTGCACAAATGCTCCAGCTGGCTCTAACAGAAAACTCTGAGACAGGAACATACACAGCTAAACCTAGGAGTCTATTGTTCCAATTCTCCATGGATTATGGTCTTTTGCTTTATCACAATTTAAGTTTGACTTTGAGTCACATTGAGGAGACTTAGTGCAGGTCACAGGTTCTCTTGATGTGACCTTTAGAAATTTATAGATATAGGTTTTAGAAAATAGTTTATATAGATAAGAAATTTAAGTAACCATTTTATTATAGAAGTATGGTTAGTTCAGTTTGATTTAGGGGAGGCCAGTGAAGTTTGAATTAGACCAGCTGGTGCTAGGAGAGTGTAACCATAGCAGCAATTGTTTTAATAAAAACTAGTTTGAATTAATATGTAATAGTGGAAGTTAATAATTCATTATGGTGGTTTTGGGTTTAGACATTGAGTGATGTTAATTCAAGATGATGTAGTTGTAATACAATTAAGAGCACATAAAAAACTGGTTTGGGGAACATTAAGCTAGCATAAGATACAAAAAGACAATTTGTGGTTGCTCTTCCTCATGTTCTTCCTCATGTTCTTGGTTATGTATGAAAGAACATTTGCTTGAGAGTGGGGAGTTCCTTTGTACAGCTGGACCTGTTCATGTAAAAGGCACATGCTACCTTTGTTTCCTGTGATGATGACTTTGCAGAGTTTGGGGATAAAAGTCCTGGGATAGCATTCAATAAATGGCTTCTGGTCACCTAAGCAGGAGTCCAGTCTCTTTCTTTCTCCCCCCTTTCTTTCTCTTTATATCTATCCCTCCAGCTTAAATTGCTGATGCCGTCACACTGCCAGAGACCTCTGATCCTTGCAGGGGCAGGACCCCTACATACTAGTTTTCTTTCTTCTTCATAGTCTGTAATCTTCCTTTATAGGTGCCAAACAATGCTGAGACTGGGAGTGGGGTAGGAACAACAACAACAAAAATAATATAACTGTTAGCTCCAGAATATATGTGCTCCCCGAAGGCAGCTTTCTTCCCAATACTAACAGCTAGATCATGATAGCTCACTTCAAGACCCTTACCTCATTGAATTGACCAATTTCATGCTATTATGTCATAAACTCTCATTTTGCACAACCAATTCCCCAATTTTTAAGAACTTTTCTAGCCCTAAAACACAGCAAATATTCTTTCTTAACTTTCCCAATTTGAGACATGACCAAGACTGTCAAGATAGTTTTTTCTTCCTTCAGTATATCTGATAAAACTTAGCTTTGCTTTGTCGACAGACTTTTTATGTTTGTTAGTAGTTTCCAGGCAGGTATATGGAATACAGGGAAAGAAGACTTAAAAGGAAGTAGAAAAAAGAAAGATAATTCTGTCTATCTTAAAAGTATTATTATATAAGAGGAATAAATAACTGAATTTTTATAGAAGAGCTAGACAATGTGATCTGATTAGAATATTTTATACACCATATTAGACAAGAGGGGATATTTTGGAGCAGGCAAAGCAGTATAAATACTTCTGCTACCCATTTTATTTCCCAGTATAGCTTTCTCAATTTGTACAAAATTAAAATTTTATAAGAATTCTGGTGATGGGTTATACACCAGTCTTTTTAATGGAGATGTTTTCAATGTTCATTTTATTAACAGATTGAAAAAATCTATTTTACAACTACTTTCTTTCTATCTACCAATATTTAAACTTGAATATTAATATCCCTACATATTTGGTTTACATTTACTTTTAGAAAATTTTTAGCTAGGAAATTTAAGTTTATTCTCTCACAATTTAATGTTGTGTTACATGACCAAAAAACATAGGAATATACGGATTTTTTAAATATAAAAAAATACTACTTATCAAAAGCATAAGAGTCTAGATGATACACAAGGAGTTTTCTTCTTGACCCTTAACCCACCCTCTTTGACTTAAGCACAAAAAAAAACTCCTAATTCTTCCTACTAAATCAGGAAGACTAAATTAAGCAGCTACTCTAAATTAAGGTAGAAAAAAAGATACTTTTTTAAAAAGAAATATCTGGGTCAGAAGAACATAACACAGAAAATTATAAGAATTCCTGTAGCTCTAAAATATTGATTTGTTTAAAGATTCTGTTCTAGCTCATTAATATACATATTTACTGTTCTTAAAATTATTTTTGTCTTCTTTTGCTTATTTTTTTATCACAGCTTATTTCACAATTTCTCTTTTTTCACTTTACATTTTCTCCAGCAAATCTTGTTATCTGTTCACACACCTTCCTTTTGAAACTGTAATTAACATACTCGAAAGATTTCAAACTCAAACTTGTATTTTGGTCTTAAGATTCAAGGAATTGGTTGTAAATCAAATAGATCCTTAGTTCAAATTTCTGAACCGAGATGTAAAAACCCAAGGCAGAAATTAGTGCAGTTATGAGCGCATGGGTTCATGTGCACGTGTACACATGCACACACACACACTCTCACACAGGGATTGCAAATTAGATGTTCTTGGGAGCAAAACAGCAGGCAACAGACAGTTTCATCCATTAATAGCAAACAAAAATTTTCATAGCATGTAGAATTTACTGAATTATTTCCAGTTGCATTTGAATTTTAATAAACTTAAAAAAAATTATCTGCAATATATTGAGCAGTTATACTGAGTAATACATGTAAAAAATTTATGAGTACAATTATAATAATTTAAAATGCTAAAAATTATTTGATCACCTTTATTTTGCAGATGAGAAAAGTGAAAATATAAATAGTAAGTTTTTTGTTCAAGGTCACCCATCCAAGAAGATAGGATGCAAATCCGTGTCTGCGTAATTTTATAGCTATAAAATTTTCACTGAGTTAAACGGCTATAAACTTTTATAAAACACTATTAGAACATTTTGTTGGTTCTTGACTTTTGAAACATCTTTATTAAAAACATTATTTTAGCTGCTGGCAAGATTTTGACATTAAGATGCAAATAAAGTCAAGTGATTTATGGTGCTTTGTTTTCTTTCTCCCCAAACCTAGATGAAATTTATCCTCTATTTTAGAAGCAATTTCAAGAGTACATTGTACCACTGGAAACCGACTCTCTTTTGCAGTATCCTCTAAGTATCATTTAAAATTATAGCCTTTGAAGTCACAGAATATATTAGTCTTCCTCTCCCTGAATGTTCTTACCAATAATCCATTCTACATTCACCACAGCAGAGCCATATGGAGCTGCTTGGTCTTTTACTGAGACTCTTGATTGAGACGCCTCGTGAGACTGTGAGCAGCCAAGGAAAGAGAAAAGGATTAGTAGTAATAATACTAAGATTGAACTGGGAAGGCTGATTCAGCAGATATATAAGCCACAATTTCACATCCTACCCCTCCAGCAGCAAGAGAACTAATTACATGGCAGACACTATGGACCTCAGGTACATGTTTCATTTTGCCTCAGTTGAAGTCAAGTCTAAAAAATTTGTTATATAAAACACTGTGTTTGCTGCCAAGATGCAGTAAAATATGTATGACAAAAATGTAATATCAGACTCTCCATGTAACAACAATTCCCAAAGTTATAAAATTACCACTTCCTTTTTCATTAATAATGGGACGCAATCTCAATCAGTGAATTGCAATGTCCTTGCTCCCTGTGATACTTTAAAGTACATCACGTGCATGTGCTTGTAGAGTACATGTATACTACATCACATGTATGTTGGGGTGTAGAAGAATGTTGAGTTCATGTTGTACCATTCAATGTTTATTTTTTATGATTTAAAAATTTAATGTTTTTTCAGACAATAAATTATATCATCAATGATGGTAAAATTAACACTTATTCTTTAAGTGTTTATGCTAATACAATGTGAGTTTAATGTTTTATTTTTTTCATTTAAGATTTTTTTTAGAATTCTAAATCAACTGAAGGATTCATTGAATATGCAATAGATAGGTAGGTAGATAGATAGATCTGAAATAGCCATAATGAATAGATGATATTTTAAAAATGACTGTTACTAACTTTAATTAATGTTAACATTATACGGGAAAAAGTATATAATGTAACACAAATAGAAGAGAATAAAGTAATCATATACAAATACTTATTAGTATCACATAAAACACTATGCAAGCAAATAAATTGATTTGGGGATTTTTTTAACATTCATTCTTTTTTATTCTTTTCCTCTCCTCATGAACATCTGTCTTCTTTAGGTAATTTTTAAATTTCATGATAATGATTTATTAATCATCAAACTCTCAGTGATACCTCTAGTCCCATGATCCATCCATGTTCATGTTCATTTTGGTCCCTTCATTACTTCTCAAGTGACTATTCCAAGTAATAGCCCCTTTCTATGAAGTTTCTTCACTAATGACTACTTAAAGAAAAACACTTTGTATTCCACTACCCAATAGTTATCAATTAAATAAATAATTTTATATGTTTTATAGCACATGCTAAATGCTAAAAATATAATCATATAAAAGTTAAACATGATTTCTGCTTTTATAAAATCTATATTCTAGCTGACATTGCCACTAGAATAAAACTTACATGTCTCAAGTAAATACTGAGAGCTTAATTTATTAGCTTACTATAGAAAACATCAGCTAATGGTTCAGCAAATATTTCTTGTCTTTGTCTTGCACAAATATCAAATCTATAATTCTCAGCCTTCTTTGTCTTCAAGTATGTTATTGAGTGACCACATTACCAGGTTCTGGGAATAGAATGTGAATAGAGTGATGTATGTCATACCTAGCAAGGCCCATTGTTACCTCCCTTATATGGTTTCCTCCTACTTTCTCTTGCACTGATAACCACCATATCTATGAATAGTAGGACTTCCATAGGAATGTAATAAAAATATCTTGAATCATTGCTCAGAAGAGAGCAACCTGTTGACCAGAACCATCATTTTGCTCTTTACGTGAGTAAAAAATACACTTCCACTGACTTAAGCAATTGAGATTATAAAATTTTATTGTGCTGATAGTACAATAAAACTAATACAAAACTAGGTGAGAGAAGAAGTCATAAAAATAACTTCTAAGGTACATTGACATCATTATAGGAGAGAAGAGAGCAAAGAAACATATTGGAGGCTGAAGAGTTGGATACCATCATATGCTGTGATACAGCATTCATTAAAAGCATTACCTGCCATGGCTTGTAAGACTGTATACATGGTCTATAACTTGAAGAGAAGTAGTTAAAATTTATGTTGTCATTTACTTTTCCTTTTGGACACATTTTACAAGAAATTCATGAGCACTAACCAGAATTGCACAACTTATAAACATAAAAAATACATAATTTATTTTAGGGTATAAATAGTTGGAAAAGAAAAGAACTATATCATAACTATATCATAACTTGAGTATTTGTGCTGGGGCAATGCTTTGACTTTGGGTAGACATGGTTGTGATCAGTGTGTGTTTTTAATATTTGAGGAGAGAAATGAAACCAATATTTGGTAGCAGAAGAAAAAAATTAATTTTTAGAACATGAGAAAGACTTTATAGAGCAGATATTTTAAATCCTCATTACTGATTGGAAGATAGAAACATCATTTTTGAATTTAAGTGATAATAAACTTTCATTATTATTTTAGAGAAAATCTTATTTGTTATGGCAAACAACATTAATACATAATACATTTATCCTTCCCTCTCACACTACTGTGGTTGGAATATTTGTGCTCCTTTCAATATTCATGTTGAAACTTAATCCCCAGTGTAAGAGTGTTAAGAAAGGGGACCCATAAGAGGTGATTATGTCATAAGAAAGGAGCCCTTATAAATTAGATCAGCAACTTTATAGAAGTGATGGTGGGAACTAACTAGGACATTTTCTGCCCTTTTACCTTTTGCCACGAGTGAATGCAGTGGCAATGCACCATCTTGAAATTAGGGAGCTTCCCTTACCAGACACTGAATTCTGGTGCTCTATCTTGAACTTCTCATCATGTAGAACTGTTAAAAATGAGTTTCTGTACTTTATAAATTATGCTATCTCACATATTTTGTTACAGCACCCCAAAATTCACTAAAATATACACTATCACCTTAATCTGACAAATATACCTGTGCATATGCTTGGATTCATTTGTGGCATGTGTATGTTTGTCTATATCTATTTATCCATTCATTCAGCTTTCTATCAACTATGTCTACTAACATATTCATTGTATCAAAATCTATATATCTCCTAAAATGTCTTGTTTTTATTAAGAAAAAAATTTCACTGTCTCTTTTTCTTTGTTTGATTTCTTAAGAAGAAATCATATCTATTTTAAAAACTACTCCAACTAGCTCAAGCTAGCACAACAGTTTGTGATAAAGTGAATTGTTCAGAGTGGAACAGTGCAGGAGTCCAGCTCCTGCCGGGTTCAGGGTACCCCAAAGGTGGAGACCGTGTCAGCGATTGTGAGAATGAGAGAAAGAGGGAAAGACAGAGAGAGAGAGAGAGAGAGAGAGAGGAGAGAGAGAGAGAGAGGCTTGGTCAACTGCTTAGATTTGAGCAGAAGACCTTTATTGAGTGTCAACAGTGGACTTTTATACTATGTCTTTCATGTGAACACAAACCCAGGTGTGTGAGGGGCATCCCCTATCCACCAGATATTCTTTCAGGTATGAGGAGGAAAATCCCATAACAGAATCCATGACTGCCTATAAACTAAGCTAATTTATACTAATACCATCCTAAGCTAATTTATACTAATACCAAGTTAACTGATAACCTAAAAATCCCATAACAAAGTTAACCTTAATCTGTGACTGACTTATCCTATAAATATTTTTCATCCTAAGTTGATTTACACTAATACCAAGTTAAACAATTCTATAGAAACTTAAGTCTTACTTACAACCTAAATTGGCCCATCCCAGAATGTTTGGAATGTGGCCTAGTCCAAAGTTTACAGTGGGCTATCTGCAAGTAACCTAGTCACATTCTTTCAACAAAATGGCTATCTTCTAAAACTATATTCTACAATTTACACCTTATTCAACTTCAATAAATCCTAAGATCATGACCCAGAAGCCTGTGACTAATACTAAGGCTCTTAGATGTGATCCGAGTTTGAATTATAAGTTGTGTGAAAGCCAAAACTGCAGTTTGTGGAAGAATGGGAACAATGAGCTTTTAAAGTTAGCTTGTGTTTATTCCAGTCTCAGAGTTTTTATGTTTTGAGCTTACAGGAGCTTATTCTGATTATAGTGCTGAGTAGAAAGGGGGAGGAAATAGGGTCAAAAGCTCCCGAGCACATCCTAGTGGTCTTAGGGTCAACGGCCCTTCCAGATCCCTAATGCTCAGTGGGCCTCCATGGCCGGCTCCCAACAGAACAGAAGTGTCTGTTTCCATAAGTTCTCTTTCCAGGTATCACTTAGGTTTATTTTCCAGGTATCTTCCTCTGTCTTCTGCTACCTACCACTCCTTAGTGGGAAAAAAATAGAGAAAAGGTAGAGACACTTCATTATAAATACGTACAGAAAAGTTATTTTACTTTCTTAGCTCATCAAAATTCTGCTGCCTTGCCTCATTGTCCATAGGTTTAATATGGAAAACTACAGTTGTTGAAAAACTTTGTAGCAAACAATCCTCTAAGGAAATCAGTGCTCCATTGTGAATTGGCTTTATCATTTTTCTAATTTGCAGTCAGCACCAACATGATACATTAAAAAATAATACATGTTCTTATTTGTCTTATGGTGCAGCAGGTCCCAGTATGACTATAAAAAAGTGAAGAATTAATAATAATAAAAGTATTAGTAATGATGAAACCTATATTGAGATTATACTAAGTTCAAAAAAAAAAAGTTTGTAAGTTATTTCCATTCAAGATAAGATTTAATCAATACACAATTCCTATAAGGTAATTACTGTTTTCTCCCATTTTATGATTGAAATAATTTTCACAAAACTGATAAAAAAAATGAAGAGAACTCTTTATTAACCTAGTATTGGGATTGCAATAGAAGACATTATCAAAGATGCTTTAGAAGTGAAAAAGAAAATAAGAAGAATAAGTTGACGAGATCTATTTTTCAACATAGTAGAAAAAAAGAGTTTTTTTGAAACTTTATGTCAGTGAATCTGAAATATTTAAATGAAATGGACAAATTCTACTTATCAAATCTGACATAAATTATAACAGGAACTTTTTACATATGTGGAAATAACAGTTCACTCATTAACTAAAAGCATTATATGAAGAAAAATCCAAGTCAATATGGTTTTATTAATAAATTCTTCAAGCATTCAAAGAGGAAAAAACCCATTAGTAAATAAATTATGTTAAATAATAAATAAGATAAGACACAGTAAAAATCAGTAATTAATATAACACCATATACATCCAAATAAAAAGAATAAAAAATAAGACAAGGTTAAATCATACCATGTGATTAACTCAATTAATGCAGAAAAGCATTTTGCATTTTATACAATTTAACAAATATGAATTATTGAATAAATAAATCTTATTAAGTGGGAAATAAAGGGGAATATATCACTGTCATAAAATATGTCCCTAAAAAACCTACATCAAACACAATTATAAATATTGCAAGTCTTTGTTTTAAAATTTTGAAAATGACAAAGTTGTACACATTCAACACATCTAGTCAAAAAATTTGAGGAATTAGACAATACTGTAACATAAAAACAATAAACAGTATAAAGGGTAAGTAAAACTGCTATTATTTCAGAAAATAATTTGTGTATGCAGAAACTTCAAAGGACACTATAGTCAATATGGTACCATAAACAAATGACATGCAAAATACTCCTGGAGATAAAATCAATATAGAAAAATCACTTGTATCAATATAGAAAATTGATAGATGTATGTAGGAGCAGGAAGATGGTGGCCAAACCAGTCAGATTATGAGAGTCCCAGTATGAGTGAGTGAGTGTATAGAAAATTTTGTGTACTTGTTGGTGAGTAAGTGGGCATGTGAGTGGTTGACTGAGTGAGGGCTTGGGCGCAAGTGACCAGGGCTTTCCGGTGAAACAGTTTGTGATGCAGTTGCTCAACTTGGACCTCTGTGATTCTTGGGAGGCAGAAGCCAAGTGCCATTTTTAAAAAAATCAACAAATCCCTTCCTGGGAAGAGGATACTGGGAGAGACTGAGTGAGTAGGGGCTCATCAGCAAGTGGTCAGGTATCTCCTGGTGAAACAACTGGGGCTACAGCTGCTCTGCTTGGTCCCTAGCAGCTCCCAAGTTGTGGAAGTTGAGGGCCATTTTCTTTTAAACTGATAAATGTCTTCCTGGGAAGAAGTAGCAGGGAGAGACTACCAGTCCCAGACTGTGATCCAAAACTACAGCAGGAAAGACTGTCTCACCACTGCAGTACCTGGCCAGACACTGACAGCAAAGGCTGTGGAGGGAGTCCAGTGGCAGAGACCCACTGTAGAAGACAAGAGAGGCACCCAACCACCATCTTGAAGGCAGGGCAGAAAGTGCTCTGACTTGCTCACCACGGAGCAACAGACCCGATCTCTGTGAAAGGTGGATCAGGGGCTGATCATGACCCAGAGGGACTATTCTGAAAGCACAAACTTTGGAGGGACCTGATGAGTGCTGAGTCTCAGGTGCCCCACCCCTCACCCTGATCCAGCTGAGGACAAAGACTGTGACCAGAAAAGGACGAGGAAGAATTCCAAAGAGATCAGTGGTAAGTCTGGGACTGACCCAACCCCCCATCTCCCAAGTAATTCTCTGAACATCAGACCCAAACAACTGGGGCACGACTGAGAGGGAAAAGCCCAAACTGAGCCTGGACAGCAGATGCACTAGGAGGAACACTCCAGGATAGGCCTGGCTGGGGTCTCACCCTCCACGAGTACCTGGAGAAGAGACAATCCCACACCTCCCCACTGGAGGAGATCCCCCTGACCATAGAGAGTGGGAGAGGACAACTGCAGCTCCACCCACCCCGGCTGCCCCTCGTCCTTCCCTGGGGAAAAGAGTGAAAGAGGCAGAAGCCCTGCAGGAGACAGCAAAGCAGATGAGAGGAACAATTACAGTACTTGCTACAAGAGGGCAGGTTTTATTTTTAATTTTTAAAAATTTTTGCCTGTTTGTTAGGTTTTCTAATTTTTTAATATTTTTTCTTTGTGCATGAATGGTATCTGAAGGTTTGTTTGCATCCCCCCTTTTTTTCTTTTGTTTTGTTTTCTGTTTATGTGTGTATATGAATGATGGAGTATGTTCATGTTTCAGTTTTTTTTGTTGTTGGTTTGTTTTTTTCTCATTTGCTCTTCCCCTTTTAAAAAAATTTAATGTGTGTGTGGATATATGTCTGAGGGTTCAATCTGAATTCTTATTTTTCTTTTTTCCTCCGTTTTTTTCCCCTATTCTTTCTCTTTTTCTCCTCTATTAATTTTTTTTGTGTGTGTGTGTGCGTGTGTGTGTGTGTGTGTGTGTGTGTGTGTGTTTCTCTTGGCTTTTTGTTACTGTTGTTTTTTGTTTTGTTTTGCTTAGTAGTTATTCCAGTTAGTTTTGGGCTATGTGTGTGTGTCTGTGGATGGATGTATGTGTTTAATTGTTACTGTTTGGGTTTCATTTTGTTTTAAATTTTGTCCATCTTATTTTAGTCCACTTTTCTCTGTTCTTCTCATTGCTGTAACTGTATCTTGGCCTCAGGTGGTATCATCATATAGAGTGGTGCAGGGAGTTGTTCTCAGTAAAGTCATACCACAGTCAGTGAACATTGTGATTTGCAAGTAGTTTCTGAATTCTAGCTCCCTCCCCTTCTACCTTATTCAACTTTCAAAACTATAAGAAACAGCAAAGCTTCCCACTGCCAGTTCTGTTTCAAAATAGAACAAATCCAGAGCCTGGATCTGGGAAGAATAGAGGGCTGAGCAAACATCAGAAGTGAAAACCTTTCACATTGCCACTGAATAACAAGACTTAAGAGAAAAGAAAGAGATCTGTCAAAAATGAGGAAAACCCAAAGGAGGACCACAAGTAATTTCAAGTGTAACAAAGAAAGAACTCCTGAAAAATCAGACTCCAGAACCCAAACAATGCAAACCACCAGTGAATGGTGCTAGAATACTACAGGGATTAAGGAATGATGGAAAGAGTGAATATGACTCAAGAAAGACAAGATGTAAGCCGGGCTCAGTGGCTCAGCCTGTAATCCCGCGCCTTTGGGAGGCTGAGGCTGAGGTGAGTGGATTGCCTGAGCCCGCGGGTTCCAAACCCACCTGGGCAGCGAGACCTCATCTCTACAATAAATCAAAAAATCAGCTGGGCGTGGTAGCACATGCCTGTAATTCTGGCTACTTGGAAGGCTGAGGCGGAAGCATCGCCGGAGCCCAGCAGGTCGAGGCTGCAGTGGCCGTGAGCGGCACTGCACTCCAGTCTGGGTGACAGAGTGAGACTCCAACTCAAACAAAAAAAAAGAAAGAAAGACAAGATGTAACACTGACAAAATTTGTAACAGAGATTTGGGTCATAAAAAATTTCATCCATGAAATAAATAACAAGATGACAAGCATGGAAAGCAGAATTAATCAAACAGAAGAAGAATCTCAGAACTTGAAGACCAAAACATGAATTTAACCCGATCTGTAAAAAAACATAGAAATATAACTAAAAAAGAAAGAACAAAGCCTACAAGAGATGTGCAGTTATATCAAGAGGCCTAACCTGTGCCTGATTAGTGTCCCAGAACAAAAAGGGGAGATGGGGAATACTTTGGAACAAGTATTACTTGAGATTATTCAAGAAAACTTTCCTTATCTCACTAGAGATGTAACCATCCAAACAGAGGAAGTACAGAGAACACCTAAAAGACATCAAATGAGAAGACCAATCCCTAGACACATAGTAATTTGCCTACACAAAGTAGGCACAAAAGAAAAAATCCTAAAGGCAGCAAGAGAGAAAGGACAGACTACCTACTGGGAAAAAAACAATCAAAATAGCAGCAGACCTATTGGCAGAAACACTACAAGCAAGAAGGGACTGGAGTTCAAAGTCCTCAAGATAAACAATTTCAAGCAAGCATTTCCTACCCAGTTAAGCTCAGCTTCGTCAGCGACAGAGAATTAAAATCCTTCTGAACATCCAATCCCTAAGAGATTATTCAACTTCCAGACCAGCTCTAAAGGAGACACTTAAATAGGTATTAAACACACAAGAAAGAAAAAAAAGAATGACTATACTCTTCCCTAGGAAACAGCAGAGCACAGAATCAACATAGAATACATCAAAATAGCAAACTTGTAAAAACACACATACAGCAACCGCAAAGCTAAAATTTTAAAAAAGCAAACAAAGAAAAAATTTGAAGACCCTTATGACAAGCATAAACAATCACATTTCAATAGTCAGCCTGAATGTGAATGAACTAAATGCACCACTGAAAAGACATAGAATGCCAAACTGAATAAGACACCATGAACCAGTTATTTGCTGCAGCCAGGAGACTCATCTTGCTACAAGGGACACACACAGACTCAGAGTTAAAGGATGGAAGACAAGCTTTCAGACAAAAGGATCACACACACAAAAAAAGGCAGGAGTTGCAAACTTAGTGCCAAACAAAACAATCTTTAAGCTATCAAAACCTTAGAAAGACACAAAAGGACACTACATAATGATAAAAGGTTCACTCCAACAATAAGAAATATCCATCCTAAACATATATGCACCCAACACTGGAGCACTAGCATTTATAAAGCAACTACTAAGCAAACTTTAAACAAAAGGATATTTACTCTAACACTATTATAGCAGGGGTCTTGAATACTAACAGACCTAAATAGATCATTGAGGCAAATATTCAACAAGGAGATCCAGAACCTCAACTTGATCTTTGACCAAATGAACTTAATAAATACCTATAGAATATTCCACCCAACAATCACAGAATAAGCATTCTACTCACCACCACATGAAATGTACTCCAAAATTGATCACATCCTCAGCCATAAATCAAGCATAAATAAATTCCATAAGGTTGAAATATTGCCACATACCTTCTCAGACTCCAGCAGAATAAAAATAAATATCAACACCAGCAAAAC
This sequence comes from Carlito syrichta, assembly GCF_000164805.1. Lineage (NCBI taxonomy): Eukaryota > Metazoa > Chordata > Mammalia > Primates > Tarsiidae > Carlito > Carlito syrichta. The sequence continues at coordinate 236,107 of NW_007259156.1, read as the reverse complement.
TTACTCAGAGTCCATAAAACATGGATATTTAAGAGCATGATGCTGAACAACTACTGGGTCAACACCGAAATCAAAACAGATATTAAAAGATTCCTGGAAACAAATGAAAATGAAGAAACATTTTACCAAAACTTCTGAGATGCCATGGGAACATTTCTAAGAGAGGAATTTATATCTCTATGAGCACACATCAAGAAAATGGAAAGATCACAAGTGGCTAGCCTAACAAATCACCTAAGGGAGCTGGGATGACAAGACCACCAAAACCCTACCATTAGCAGAAGAATACAGATCACCAAAGTAAGAGCCTAAATATGGAACATAGAAGACAAAAACATCATAGAAAACATCAACAAAGAAAAAAAGCTGGCTCTTTGAAAGAATTAACAAGATTTATGGACCCCTAGCCAGAATGACCAAGAAGAAGAGAGAAAAAGTCCAAATAAACACAATCAGAAATACAAAAGATCAAATCACAACTGACCTTGAAGAAATACAGATTATCAGAGATTACTATCCATACCTGTGTGGAAACAAACTTGGTAACCTGAATGAAATGGAGGACTTTCTGACATCACACAACCTCTCAAGGTCAAAACAAGAAGACATTGAAGCACTAAATAGACCAATAACCCAGGAAAGATGCCATCATAAGAAAACAACCTACCCAAAATAAGCCCTGGACCAGATGGCTTTTCAGCAGAATTCTACAAAACGTACAAGGAAGAATTGGTACCAATCCTACTGAAAGTGTTCCAGGTAATTGAGGAAGACAGAATTCTCTCCAAATCACTTTATGAAACTAGCATCATACTGATACCCAAACCAGGTAAAGATCCAACAAAAAAAGAGAACTACAAGCCAATATTCCTTATGAACATATTTGAAAAAACCCTCAACAATATTCTAGGAAATCGAATCCAAAAACACATTTCAAAATCATCATCTCCAGGATGTAGTGCTGGTTCAACATCTCCAAGACCATAACATCTCCAAGATCGTAATTAAAGAAATCAACAGATGTAAAAACAAGAACCACATGATTATATTGTTAGATGCAGAAAATGCTTTTGATAAAACTCAGCATCTCTTCTTGATAAAAATTCTCAAACACTTGGGTATAGAAGGAACATACCTCAAAATAATAAGCACCATCTATGATAAACCCACAGCTAGCATATTGCTAAATGACAGAAATTGGAAAATTTCCCCTGAAAATGGAACAATACAGGGCTGTCTACGCTACCCCTCTTGTTCAACATTGTGTTGGAAGCCCTAGCTAGAGCAATTAGACAAGAACAGGAAATCAGGATTATCCAAACTGGAAAAGAGGAATTTAAGTTATCCCTCTTTGCTAATGATATTATCCTATACCTTGAAAATCTACGAGAATCTGTCAAAAACCTGTTTGCACTGATAAAGGACTTTGGCAAAGTCTTGGGGTACAAAATAAATGTGCAATAGACAGGAAAATTCATATTCACCAACAACTAGCAGGCAGAGAACCAAATAAAAAGCACAATCTCATTCACAATAGTCACAAAAAAATGAAAGACCTCGGCATATTCCTAACTAGAAAAGGAAAAGAAAGACCTTTACAATGAAAACTGCAGAGCACTGCTCAAAGAAATCCAAGAAGACACAAACAAATGGAAAAATATTCCATGCTCATGGATAGGAAGAACAATATTGTTAAGATGCCCATCCTACCAAAGGCAATTTACAGATTCAATGAAATATCCATTAAATAACCTACATCATTCTTCTCAGACCTGGAAATGACATTATAGAAATTCATATGGAAAGATAAATGACCACAAATAGCCAAAACAATCTTTAGCAAAGGAAATAATGCACGAGGTAACACACTTCCAGACCTCAAACTTTACTGTAAGACTACAATAATCAAAACAGCCTGGTATTGGTACAAGAATAGGCATATGGACCGATGGAATAGAATAGAGATTCTGGAAGCAAAATCTAAATTTCTCAATCAACTCATCATGGACAAAGCCTCCAAAAACAGCCACTGGGGAGAGGAGAACCTATTCAGTAAATGGTGCTGTGAAAACTGACTGATCACATGCAGAAGATTGAAACAGGATCCAGACCTATTATCATACAAAAAAATTAATTCTAAATGGATCAAATACCTAAATGAAAAACTTTGAATTATAAGAATCTTAAAAAATGCAGGAGACACCCTTATGGAAATTGGAGCTGCCATCCAATTCCTGATCAAAACCCCAAGTGCCCATGCCATTAGAGGTAAGATAGACAAGTGGGACCTCATCAAACTGAAAAACTGATGCAAAGCCAAAGAAATCATCAAGAGAGTGGGAAGACAGGTCACAGAATGGGAAAAAATATTTGTCAGCTCTGTATCTGACAAAGGCACAACATCCAGAATCCTCAAGGAACTCAAACGTGCCAAAAGGAAAAAAAAAGAACAAAAACAAAAACAAATGACCCCATTAAAAAGTGGGCAAAAGACATGAATATATTTCGCAAAAAAGGAGATATGCTCAGCCTCACTAATTATCAGAGAAATACAAATCAAAACTGCATTGAGATACCATCTAACCCCAGTAAGAATGACTATCATTAATAAAACAACCAACAACAGATGCTGGTAAGGATGTGGAGAAAAAGGAATGCTTCTGCACTGCTGGTGGCAATACAAACTAGTTCAAACTCTTTGGAAGACAGTGTGACAATTTTGAAAGAACTGGAAGTTGACCTTCCATATAACCTAGAAATCCTCCTATTGGTAATACACCTGGAGGAACTCTGATCATTCTACAAAAATATACCTTCACAGGCATGTTAATTGCAGCAATATTCAGATAACAAAAACATGGAACCAACCAGTCTGCCCATTGAACCTGGACTGGATTAAAAAAAAAAAATGTGGTACATATACACAAGACAGTATTTGCAGTCATTAAAAAAAACAAATGTATGGACTTGGATGAATTTAGAGTCTATCATACTCAGGGATCTATCACAGAAACAAAGAACAGAGTGCCATATGTTCTCACTCATAAGTGGGCCTTTAACAATTATCATAATACTATAAGAAGGGAATTGACAGTAGTGGGAACCTGCCAGGGGAGGAAAAGCGAGATTGGTAGTTGAGAGAAACTGCCAGGGAAGGGGAGCACACCTCATCAATAAGCTTACCTGCATAATGAACATTTGTATACCTAACCCTGAATTGTACCCCACATCTTTAAAATACAAAATTTGAAAGTTAAAAAAATATGAAAAAAAGAAAATATATATCAACATAGAAAATCACATGCATGAGCAACAAACAAAAATCAAGTTATAAAACAAAAAATACTCTTTGCAATGATATCAAAATTACCAAATAACTACTAATACATCTAAGAAAATCAGTAATTCTGATACTAAAAAATAAATTGAAGGACATTTTTAAAGAATTAAATAAATTGAGGAATATATTATAATAGTGGAATTGAAGGACAAAATAAATAGATTTTAGTTAACTTAAAGTTGCTCTCTATATTTGAAAAATTGAACTGATACTTTCTTATGAATCTTAACAAATTCTAAAACCCATATGGAAATTAAAGTGTCATGAATAGCTATTACACTAAAAAAGTAAAGAAAAACAGATGAAAGAGAAGAGGAAAGAAAAGAACCAGTGGGTGAGAGGATTTGCTATTAATGTGAATTTTATTTATAACTTTTTATGCTAAAATGTCAATATTACTTATAATACAACTTATAGAATAAAATGCTATTAAAATTACAAAATTATTTTAACCATAAAATATAAAAAGTATCTATTTTATTAAAATTGTGACTTTTATCATTAATAAAACAAACAACAACAGATGCTGGCGAGGATGTGGATAAAAAGGAACGATTCTACACTGCTGGTGGGAATGAAAAAGGTGCAGCTTCTTTGGAAGACAGTGTGGCAATTTCTGAAAGAACTCAAAATTGACCTTCCATATGACCCAGCAATTTCCCTGTTGGGAATATACCCAGAGGAACTCAAATCATGCTACAAAAAAAGATACCTGCACTTGTATGTTTGTTGCAATTCTATTCACAATAGCAAAACATCGAACCGACCATGCTGCCTATCAAAGCTGGACTGGATTAAAAAATGTGGTACATATACACAACGGATATTACACAGTCATAAAGAAGGACAAACATATGGACTTTGCAGCAATTTGGATGGATTTAGAGTCAATCATACTCAGTAATCTATCACAGAAACAAAGAACAGAGTACCATATATTCTCACTCATAAGTGGAACTTGAACAATTATAATACTATAAGAAAGGGATTGGCAGTGGGAAACTGTCAGTGGAGTTGGGGTGGGATTGGCAGTTCAGGGAAACTGCTAGGGGAGGGAGGGGCACACCTCATCAACAAGGGTACCTACATAATCAACGTTTGTATACGTAACCCTGAATTGTGACCTTTTTTTTTTTTTTTTTTTTTTTTT
>NW_007259156.1:226774-231409 GCF_000164805.1 Carlito syrichta | reverse complement strand
GTCTCGAACCTGCAGGCTCAGGCAATCCACTCACCTCAGCCTCCCAAAGCGCGGGATTACAGGCTGAGCCACTGAGTCCAGCTAAATTGTGACTTTTTAAATGCAAGCTTATTTTGAGTACCTTATTATCACTGTAATTGAGAACATGATGTCCCACAAATGCATTATTGATTCTTGTTTGTTTGTTTATTTATTTATTTGACTCAAAGTCTCACTCTGTGACTCAGACTGAAGTACAGAAGCACAATCATGACTCAACTCAGTTTCAAAATCCAGGCCTCAGCCAATTCTTTCATCTCAGCATTCTGAGTAGCTGGACCAATAAATGCACTCCACCTGACTGATTTTTTAATTAATTAATTAATTATTAAATGTGGTCTCACTATGTTGCCAAGTCTGGTTTGTGAAGTCTTAGACTCAAGCAATCCTCGTGCCTTGGAAATATACCCAAGATCTAGGATTAGCCACCATGCCCAGTATATTACTGATTCTAAACACCATTATTTGATAGTCATTGAACACAATTGCTTAAAGTACTGCTACTATTGCCTAGCACTAACTGATTACTTGCTATATGCTAAGCAACCTGCCAAGGACTTTTATGGATGATTTCATTTAATTCTTAAAATTTATTTATATGACAACAATTACAATTATTCTTTCTTTTCATAGATAAAACCATTTTAGAAAAAAAAAACTATTAGCAGATGATAAACACAACATTTGCTAACTGCATTTACACCTATGAGGCATCAGATACTGTTTAAATAATAAAGACTGAAGTATGGTGACTGACCATTCTTACACAGAATATTCAACAAGGTAAAACAGAACTAAAGCCATATTGGTAATCAAAAAAGAAACTAGAATGGATGGGAAAGTCCCAGGTTTAAAAATTCACTTTAAGTGATGGTGAAACCCACTTTTCTATTGTTCAGAAAGGTAGAATTACAGTTTAGGAATCTGTCCATTTGCTATGACCCAAGGGTTTTCAGTGAATCTTGCCCTGCTGCTCAGTGAGAAACATGTGGGATTTAATGATTAAGGTACAATAGAATTTCCTTTTATCTCCTCAGCCATATGTCCTGGCATGCATAGTGCATGTGAATAGGGCTCAACACCCTCATCCAATATCTTCCGTGGTATGTGTAGTTTTACTGCTCACTAAACTTGCTTTATGCTGCTTGTAGAGTATGAGAAAATACATTAGGGTGCCCTGTCCAAGAAATACAAATGACAGATAAAAGCGTAAAATATGAAATACAGTACTGATAAAGGTAAACAAAATGCTTGCAAGAGATGCCTAAGTAATACACTTATTTTCGTAATGCTAATTTAGAGTTGAGGCTGAGAGATTCAGTTCATTTCAGGAAATAGCGTTAGTAAGTGGAGTTCAACTAAATGCTACTTCTCAGAAATAGGGGTCCATAATTCTTGGTCTCCAAAGTCTAGTCTTCTAGCTGTGTGTGGCACTGGGGTTTTCTGACATTCTTAGGGAAGAGTATTTTTCTTATTTTGAATTCTACAATGCTTTCTTTTTATCATACTGTGCATATTTCTGAAATCTTTCCCATATAAAAGTAATCTATTTTTAAAGGGCAAATAGCAATATTCAGGAAGATTATTTATTTGAAGAAGACATTGGAATTTTTCAAAAGATAAAATCTCTATGTCTGCAAATGTTCATACTTAGTGCATATTAGAAGGAGATAAAATGTGCAAACAGTGTCCTTTGGAAAACAGAAGTCAATTTTGCATAAAAGTAACAATGGAAATCAGATTTAGGTTCTAGTACTGTTTACTGCTAATTAGACTTTTGCTCTTAATCAAGACCTTTATCTATTGTGAGCTTTGAATTATTTGGTTTGATCTATTCATTCAGTTAATGAAAATGTATGTGATCCCGTGATCTTGTTGGTCAAGTCATGTCACCTCTGCCCAAATTCTTGCAAAGATATCCTATCATTTCTAAATTAAAAGCCAATGTTTTGAAAATGACAACATCTTTTAATACTCAATTCTTGCTAATTCTGCTCAGTGTTCTTATTACTAATCTTAAACAAAAGCCAGTACCATCTAGTAACATAACCACTGAATGCATACACAGGTTGTACTCGTGTGTCTGGAATGCTGTCTTGCATGGCTAAGATTCCTTTCTTGATCAAACTTGAGTCAGGATTCTGAACCCTCTTTTAGGCCCATCTGTGCACTTTCTTGTGAAATCCAGTTTTAGCAAAGAACCTAGTAAGTTAGTTTGGCTCAAAATCTCCCCCCCCTTTATGTCTGACCAGGGTCCTTATCCTCCATTATTCACCAGGTGATGTCTGATAACCCTGGCCTATTTTTAGCAAAAAATCTGTTATGTCAGCTTACCCAGAATCTTCTTTATTCCAGATATTTCCTCACTGATCGCCATCCTGCTCCTTTGCATTATATTTACATTTATCCATGCTGTATTTGGAGTTCAGCCCAATCTTTCTCCTCTAATGCAAAATCTCATTGTAGTACTCCCTATGTCTCTCATGATGGTCCAAAATAAAGTCTTTCTTGCCATACTTTAACAAGTGTTATTGACTATTATTTTATTTAAATTGCTCACTCCAAGCATTATCTTGGCTTGCTCAAGATCTTTTTTTAGATTTTTACTCAAGCATTACTCTCTCAGAGAAGATTTTATTTATGATCCTATTTTAAATTGAACACCTCCCTCAACATTCTTTAATTTTGCTATATTTTTTTCTTAACATTTCTCATTATTTAATGTTTTATGTATTTCATTCATGCTCTCTCACTCTCTTCCTTTCTCACTCTCTCTATCTCTCCCTCTCTTTCTCTTTCTCTCTTTCTTCCAGCTTGTTTTCTATTTTACTTACCAGAATTTTGGTCTATTATGCTAAACTATTTTTTCTGTTGTGTTAATTGTTGTATCTCTACCACTTAAGGCGGTGCCTGGCACATAGTGGACACTCACTAAATATGTGCTGAACAAATGAAATTAACAAATACCTACAATATGCCAGGTCTTGTGCCATGCGCTTTGAATAAAGCAGTTAATCATACAGACAAAATATGTACCACTTTTGCTTACATTTTAGTTTGTGCTATAGGTTAAAAAAAAAAAACTAATATTAAGCTAGGTTTTATACTTTAAAAAAATAAGCCTTTGCTCAAAAGCAGATCAAAAACCACAATCACAGTTTAAAAACAAGCAGGTCTGATTAATCTTATCGGGCATAATCAAAGTCATTATGGAAAAAGTATAAAGTATGTATGTATGTATATAGGTGTATGTTTAATTTTCTAATAATAAAAGGATATTCTAAAAAATAATATAGTATATAATATAGTCCCTGGGTCCCTGGAGAGGTAACACAGTAAAGTGTTTAATAGAGATGTTAGGTGGAAATCTATTTTCATGTTTTGTATAAATACATAAAACTGCATCTGAACATACCTATAGCTATACCAACACATATGTCATTGAAAATAAATACATACCAACTGATTCATGTTACCTCCACTTTTCCCATTGGTCTTCCTGTGGGAAGATTCTAGATTCAAGAATAGAAAAGATAATTTGTTTTAAGTTGTAGAGGTGGATCAGAATTATAGTTGTTCTGAAAACCTGGTGACTCAGTTGGTCTTCCTTTACTTTATACTTATAAGGAAGGCTGAGACACATTTAGAGTAAGAGGGAAAATATTGGTTGCCCAAGGTTACAAACAAACAAATGAATGGAGAGCTCCTTTAGCTAAAAGTCCTGTACTTTTTTTAATGGAAAAAAGAAAAGAGTTTCATTTGACTGTAACATTCATTTGATTGAGGGATGAGTCACAGAATAGATGATCAGAGACTAAAGAGAATCAATATTTATTGCCACTCATAACTTTATCATGATTCATCGTAAGATTTTTCTGTAACAAAATGAAGTTTTCTTACATTTTTTTGAAAGAATTACTTGGTTGGTTGAGAATATACTAAAGATAAATCAGTATAGAAATCACACTCATGAAATATCACTCGACTGTAATAATCTGGTTGATCACCAATAGTGGTTTGGACCAGAATGACAGGAGGAGAGGTGATGAGAAGTGGTTGAATTATTGGTATGTTTTGAAGATAAAGCAAACAAAAATTAATAATAGTTGGATATTCAATGCAAGACACCAAGGCATCAAGGATGACTCTACAGTTTTTTTGTCTTAACAACTAGAAAGAATAAAGGATTTATTTATTAAAATAAGAATTGTACCTCACGTTTTTCTGAAAAGAATATCAGGAATTCAATTTTGTATACATTAAGTTTAAAAAAACTATAAGATATCTTAGTGAGAAAGTTGATTAAGATATAATAGTCTAAGCCGGGCTCGGTGGCTCAGCCTGTAATCCCACGCCTTTGGAAGGCTGAGGTGAGTGAATTGCCTGAGCCCGTGGGTTCGAGACCCGGCTGGGCAGCGAGACCTCATCTCTACAATAAATCAAAAAATCAGCCAGGCGTGGTAGCGCATGTCTGTAATTCCGGCTACTCGGAAGGCTGAGGCGGAAGGATCGCCGGAGCCCAGCATGTCGAGGCTGTGGTGTCCGGGAGCGGCCACTGCCCTCCAGTCTGGGCAACAGAGTGAGACTCCAACTCAA
>NW_007259156.1:156775-226754 GCF_000164805.1 Carlito syrichta | reverse complement strand
AAAAAAAAAAAAAAAAAAAAAAGATATAATAGTCTAAAGTTCACAGGAAAGATTAGGAAGTAAAGATAATATAAGTGTTTTTAATTCCATGAAACTGGAAGAGTTTGCCATAGGAGTGATGCTAAATGGAAAAACATGTCCTCAATAATAAGAATAATACAGACCCATATAAGCATATATTTTTGGTAATCTTTCTATGTATGTATGCATTAATAGTTTGGTTCCTAGTTGTCAAAAATATGCAGTTTAGTTTAGCCTAAATATCATGGAGGACAAAATAATAGATTAAATATTGGCTCTATATATTGTTACCTGTGTGAGAGAAGGTAAATTAAACTCTGAGGCTTTTTCTTTATTGATAATCTCTTGCTTTGCTTTTGGTTTTGATGAATTTTTGTGAAGAAATAAATTACTAAAAAATGTTAATAAATATATATAAGAGACTTTTAGTTTTGCTCTTAACTATATATGAGCTAACGTTCTTCTATCTTTAAATATTAATACCTTTCTCTAGAGGATTAATTTACTTTCTTGATAAAAATCAAGACAATTAAATCTCAAAAATGTTTGTGAGAGCTACTCTTTCTTTGCTTTTTTTTATTGATGGCATTATTGAAATAATTTTATTTCAATAATTTGAAATTTTTTAAAAATGTTGACAACCAAAAAAATATAATTCTTTGTAGTGCTGGTCACAAGATATATGATTTTACAGAAATTCAAAAATGTAAAATACTATCAATAATATATAATACATATATTATACCTACTCATATATAGATATATATTATAATATGTATATATTACTATCAAGGAAATGTATGTAACTGTATACATATTTATAAATATATATTTAATGTTTGCATTCAATTTTTTCTGTTTCTAAAGTGACTAAAAACAAAAGTAAATTAAAGATTAATATTTTTGAAGTATTATTCATGTCAGTTTGTTCTTACAGAAAAGATACTTGATATGAGTGAATAAGTAAATATTTTATAGTCATTAATTTTCCAGTAGTCTTACTACTGAATTTTTCTACATCATATCTCTGTCTAAAGACACAAAATATCAAAAAAAAAGAAAAAGCCTGACAATTAATCAATCATGCAAAAATGCTTATCTACATCCAATCAAGTTTTCATTGTTTTTATTTTCTGAATGTGGAGGTGTTTTAGTTGAATAATACATATTATATATTGTATATACATATATATGTGGCTTAGTGGTATAATGTCTAAATTCTCTTACACATTCACATTCTACTAATTTATACTATGAAAGTATTCTTAAAATAGAGAGGGATCATCAGTAATGGGACAAATAATGTCACTAAAGGTACCTGATCCTAAACCAGGGGAAGTAAGGACCAGTGGGAGGCCCAAACTTTACCTGAACATAGATGACTTATGTACACAATTCTGAGGTATATCCCATATCTTTAAAATAAACCATAAAGTAAATAAGAAAGTATAGCAAATAGAAAAGTTGCAATCCTTTAATCAAGGTTTCATTCTTGTGAATGACTGTTCACTGAATATAGGCCTTGAGCTTAATATCTCTATGTTCAGATTATTGACTGCCAAGGATGGAGGTTGGTAGGGAAGGGTTATAATAACTCTTAAAAGACATAAATAATACATAGCAAAAGGGGATTTGCATCAAATATTATTTGTGCATTATACAATACAGTAATAGACAGAAATAAGTAAACAACCAGGTCTTTGAGATTGAAGTTAAACTCTTATTTTAATTTCTGTACATTAAGCAAGTCTTAATATATCCTCTTCATCCCAATTTAGTATATATATATACTAAATTTATACTTAAATTTAGTATATTTATATTTAGTGTATATATATATACTAAATTTAGTATATATATATAAATAAGTGAATATATATTCATTTATTTATTTCTTTATTTTGGTTTGTATAACTAGAGTAAATCCACATCAAAGAAAAAGGAATACATATTAACAGAAAGAGAGGAGTGAGTTAATTGGTAACTACCAAGAAGCAGGTAACCAGAACAAATCTCAGATCAAGAGAATCTAAGAATTAAGACTGAAGGGCAAGTATATCTGATCCAGGAATTATAATCAGGAAGCTGACATTATTTATAGTCTCATCAAATCCAAAAGTATACAAATTGAAGTAAAGTAATACAAATGTAAATAGAACAGGCAATTTTTAAAGACACTCTGAATTTTATGAGTACAAGTTAGACTGCTTGAAAGAAAAGTTTGTCTCTCTTAGAAGCTTGCCAGAAGTTAATATGTGTTATGCAATTTGTACAATGTTACTTAAAGACTTAAAATGTTTTAGTAAGTAAAAACCGTTCTTTTGACAAACTATTTCTCATTTTTATTAGAGGTTTGCAAACTGAAATTTTAATCCAGGAAGTAGACCATATCTGAAGAAGAAAAAAATAAAAGTTGAGGTGTACAACTGTTTGAAAACTAATAGTCCCACACTAAGAAAATTGTACGAAATGTGTAATGATTTATTTACAAAACATGCTAGTATTAAATATTAATATAATATTTGAAAAGAATATTTAATAAAGCTAGAAAAGCTTGTACAACAATGCATAATTTAAAAGTACAGAAAGATTATTATTTATCTCATGTTAATCACTTTGCTTAAATTGCAAGGTGAAAAACTATATGCCACCTATTATGTGGTGATAAACATGTGTATTCTGAGAGTGACATTTTGAATAATTTACTCAACCTTTCTAAGTTTTCCAAACTTTTCTATAAGTATAATTTTTTTCATAGAAACAAATAATTTACCGAATAAACATATTCTTCTTTCTCTAACTATTTTGCTATTCACACAAGCAAGATATGATGTTGGGTCACATGTGCTTTTATTGTCTCAAAATTTGTTTTTTTTTTTTTTTGAGGAAAAGCAATTCATTTATTGGTAAACTAAACCATTCATTGCATAAGAAGTTCTCTTCTATACATTGTTCTGATACAATGCTATAAAAAAGAAGAAAGAAACACCAACTTTCATAAAATATTTCATTCTTTAAGGTCTTTTAGTCTTAGCAGTCTTCCATGAAAAGCTTCTTGAATAATTGAGTCTAATGTGCATTCTGACTGAATTTTAAAACTACAAAAATTGTAACACTGTCAAAATGAACCTATTAAGGCAATTTAAATTTGGTAAAGAATGGATCCTGGACTATGCAAAAGTACTGACTACTAAAGTCAAAAAAAATTACTACTAGGAATCATAATCTGTGTTTATAGATGTCACTATGAAAATGCTAATGTAAGGCAAAGTCTAATGTACCCATTAGAAATTTTTTTAAAAATAAGTTTTTAAAATAAATATTGTAGAGTTTAAAGATAGCCTATTGTTTAAATTTTAATAAATTACTGATAAAAATCTAATAGTTTAATAATTTACTGAGGCAACAATATACTGCCTTCAAGAGACTCATCACACTAGAAAGCACATTCACAGACTCAAAGTAAGAGAATGGGAAACAAATTTTCAGGTGAATGGAACAAAAAAGAAAGGAGGAGTCATGATCTTAATCTCAGACAAAATACTCTTTAAGCTATCAAAAATTAAAAAAGATACCGAAGGCCACTACATAATGATAAAAGGTTATATCCATCAACAAGAAATATCTATCCTAAACATATATGCACCCAACATAAGAGTGCCAACTTTCATAAAGCAGCTTTTAAGTAAACTCAAAATAGATACTGACTCTAATACTTTCAAAGCTGGGGGCTTTAATACCCCACTCACAACTCTAAACAGATCATCAGGACAAAAAATCAGCAATGAGATCTGGAACCTCAATGTGATTCTTGACCAAATGGACTTAATTGATACCTACAGAGCATTCCATCCAATGACCACAGAATATATATTCTATTCATCACTGCATGGAAGATCTAAGATTGACCACATCTTTGGCCATAAATCAAACATAAACAAATTTCAAAAAATTAAAATTTTGCCATGCACCTTCAGGGACCACAGTTGAATAAAAATAAACATCAACACCAACAAGTTTCCCCCCAAACCCACAAAGACATGGACACTAAACAGCATGATGCTAAACAACTCCTGGGACAATGATGAAATCAAAATAGAGATTAAAAGATACCTGGAAGCAAATGAAAATGAAGAAACATCTTACCAAAATCTCTGGGACGCCATGAAAGCTGTAGTAAGAGGGGAATTCATCTCTCTACAAATGGACATGAAGAAAATGGAAGGATCACAAATTAACAGTCTAACAAGTCACCTAAGGAAGCTGGAAAAGCAAGACCACAATAACCCTAACTTCAGCAGAAGAATCCAGAGCACCAAAATAAAAGCCCAAATCCGGGACATAGAAGACAAAAAGATAATATTAAAAAAAAAAAAATCAATGAAACAAAAAGCTGGTTCTTTGAAAGGATAAACAAGATTGATGGTCCCCTAGCTAGACTGAACAAGAAAAAAAAGAGAAAAAGCCCAAATAAACATAATCAGAAACACAAAAGATGAAGTCATATCTGACCCTGAAGAAATACAAAAGATCATTAGAGACTACTATGTACACTAGTGTGGAAAAAAACTTGAAAACCTTAAGAAAATGGAGGACTTTCTGACATCACACAACCTGCCTAGGTTGAAACAAGAAGAAATTGAGACCTTAAATAGACCAATAACAATCAAGGAAATTGACTATGTAATAAGAAAACTACTACAAAAAAAGAGCCCTGGACCAGATGGCATTCCAGCAGAATTCTATAAGACATTTAAGGAGGAGCTGATACCAATCCTTCTGAAAGTATTCCAGGTGATTGAGAAAGATGGAACTCTCCCCAAATCGTTTTATGAAGCCAACATCACATTGTCACCCAAGCCACATAAACACCCAATAAAGAAATAGAACTATAGGCCAATACCTTTGATGAACATAGATGCTAAAATTCTCAACAAGATCCTAGCAAACTAGATTCAACAACACATCTCAAAAATCATTCATCATGACCAAGTAGACTTCATCCCTGGGACGCCATGCTGGTTCAACATTCACAAGACAATAAATATAATTAAATACATCATCAGACGTCAAAGCAAAAACCACATGATTATATCACTAGATGCAAAAAAAAACTTTTGATAAAATCCAGCACCCCTTCTTGATAAATACCCTTGAACATCTAGGCATACATGGAATATACCTCAAAATAGTAAAAGCCATCTATTGGAAACCCACAGTCAGCATATTCCTAAACAGACAATAATTGGAACAATTTTCCCTGAAAATGGGAACAGGAAAAGGTTGCCCACTCTCACCCCTCCTGTTTAATGTAGTATTGGAAGTCCTGGCTAGAGCAATCAGAAAAGAGAAGGCAATCAGGGGTATCCAAATAGGAAAAGAGTAAGTCAAACTATCTCTCTTTGCAGATGACATGATTGTGTACCTTGAAAACCCAAGAGAATCTGTCAAAAGTCTCCTTGCACTGATAAAGGACTTTGGCAGTCTCAGGGTATGAAATAAATATGCAAAAGACAATTGTATTTCTTTACACCGATAATAAACAAACAGAAACTCAAATAAAAAACACAATCCCATTCACAATAGCCACAAAAAAATAAATAAATAAATAAAACACCTTGGCATCTTCCTAACCAGAGACATGAAAGACCTTTACAATCCAAACTACAAAACACTGCTCAAAGAAATCCAAGATGACACAAACAAGTGGAAAAATATCCCATGCTCATGGATTGGAAGAATCAACATTGTGAAGATATCCATCTTACCTAAGGCAATCTACAGATTTAATGCAATACCCATCAAATTACCAGCAGCCTTCTTCTCAGATCTAGAAAAAAAGAATACAGGAATTCATATGGTAACACAAATGAACAAGAATAGCCAGAACAATTCTCAGAAAAACAAACAAACAAACAAACAAACAAAAATAGCAGGAGATATCACAATACCAGATTTTAAATTTTACTATAAAGCTACAATAATCAAAACAGCTTGGTATTGGTACAAGAACAGGCATATAGACCAACGGAATAGAATAGAGATTCCAGAAGCAAAACTCCAATTTCTCAACCAACTCATCTTCAACAAGGCCTCCACAACCCACACTGTGGAGAGGAGAACCTATTCGGTAAATGGTGCTGGGAAAACTGGCTGACCACAAGCAGAAGATTCAAACAGGACCCCTATCTATCCCCATACACAAAAGTTAACTCTAAATAGATCAGAGACCTAATGTAAAACCTCAAACCATAAGAACTTTAGAAAATGCAGGACACACCCTTATGGAAGTTGGAACTGGCAACCAATTCCTGAGCAAAACCCAAAACGCATGGGTCATAAGAGACAAGATAGACAAGTGGGACCTCATTAAACTGACAGCCTTCTGCAATGTCAAAGAAACCATCAAGAGAGCAGGGAGACAGCCCACAAACTGGGAAAAAGTATTTGCCAACTCCATGTCTGACAAAGGCCTAACATCTAGGATCTACAAGGAACTCAAACATGCTGAAAAGAGAAAAACAAACAACCCCATTACAAAGTGGGCAAAAGATATGAGCAGACACATCAAAAGAAGACATATGAGTGGCCAACAGATACATGAAGAAATGTTCAACCTCAGTAGTCATTAAGGAGATGCAAATTAAAACTACACTGAAATACCACCTGAAATAACTCCAGTCAGAATGGCAGTTATCAATAACTCAAAAAATAACAGTTGCTGGAGAGGGTGTGGTGAAAAGGGAACACTTCTACACTGTTGGTGGCAGTGTAAACTAGAGCAGCCTCTGTGGAAATCAGTGTGGCGAATCTTAAGTGCTCTAAAAATCGACCTTCCATATGACCCCACAATCCCCCTACTTGCAGCATTGTTCACAATAGCAAGATCATGGAACCAACCATGCTGTCCATCAAAAGAGGACTGGTTTAAAAAAATGTGGTACATATACACAATGGACTAATACACAGTCATAAAAAAGAACAAAATCATGAATTTCGCAGCAACCTGGATGGAATTGGAGTTTATAATACTGAGTGATCTCTCACAGAAACAAAAATCTGAGTATCACACGTTCTCACTCATAAGTGGACCTTGAACAACTATGGGAATACTATAAGAAAAGGATTGACAGTGGCTGGAAACTATGGAGGGGCAGGGTAGGGAAGGGAGGTGGGAGGAACGGTAGTCAATATCTGTCTGGGGACGGTGGGGGGGGCACGCCTCATCAACAAGGGTAACTGCATAATACATATTTATATACCTAACCCTTAACTGTACCCCACAATTTTAAAATAAAAAATATGTTAAAAGTAACAAAATAAAGTCAATAAAATAAAAATATTTAATCAAAAAATAAAATAAAATAATTTATCGAGGAGTATTAGGCTCTCAATTGCATTTGTTTTTACTAGCTATGAGATGTTAAGTAAATTACATGTGGTTTCCTAGTTTTAGGTTCTTAATTCCTTAAATAAATATATAATAATGTCTAGCTCTATCTCGTGTGTTTTTAACGTGCATTAAATTTGTCAATTCTTATATAGCAGTCAGTATTATACCTGGACGTTATTATCATTGCTATTGTTATTATTTACTTATTTCCTATAGTTTCCCTGTGTTGGAAATTCAGATAAATGTATTAACTAATATATTTGAGTATAGACCAGGAACACACAATAAGATAGATTTTAGGCTCAAAGAAACAAAACCGAACAGACAAATACTTTTCTATTTATTAAATAAGAAGACTTTAATACATGTCAAAATATATGTCAAACATTTATCCATACCTTTAAATAACATTAACTGAATAATACAGGCAGAAGAATTTTATAAACTGTAAAGTTCTGTTTAAATATTAAAGATGATTGCTAATTTTACCAGGCTTTTTACAAGCATAGCCATTAGTATCCAGGTTAGCAAGCAACACTTGCAGCATAATAAAGCTTTTTAAGAGTTAGTGTCATCCTTAAAAAACATATTTTTTATTTCCTATGAGCAATTTACAAACTTGAAGCATTTAGCAGAATTTATATTATTAATCATTTTAAGAGAGATTCATTTTGAGAGTCCTTTATAACACTGTAATCTTGCAATAAACTGTGGAATTTTGTATTGCCCACTTTTTTTCTTAATGTACGTCTTCATGATCAAATATCTGTACATAGTTAGAAATCAGTTTCAACTTGAAATTCGTGATGCTAGAATATATTGGAGAAAAAAAATGAGTCTACTTGCCAACTCAAAGCAAAATGAGCATCGGTGCAGTGAATATAAATTAACTCTCCAGGGATGGTTTCCTGACAGTAGTGCTTACATGACACATACTATCTCTTGATCCATGAAATGCATTGCACACCATCAATTTGCTACTTGAATTGTCCTAAGGGGAGAAGGTTGTCACTCACTCACTGAGGTAAATTAAGGGCATAATAAATAATTTCATTGGCTGCATCATTAATATTTTATTATCTATGCAAATAAGAGCAGAGCTTTATACCATTTTTTGATATAACACTATTGGATATTTATGTGGTAAATTTTAGTACAGCACTTAAAAAGACTAAGAGACACTATGTCTTTGTCATATTTTGCCCTTAATATTGTGATGGGTAACTGAGATTCAAGAATTGAAATCACTGTTACTGGCCAGGTCTTGCAAGAGAAGCAATTCTATTTTACTATACTCTGTCTTCCACCATTTTGTGAGTCATTCATGTTTATGGTTTCTCAGATTAAGGCGAATCAAGATACAAAATGCCTATAGGATCATAATGGACAGTTCACAAAGTACTTCCATGTCTGTTTGGAGTAGGATCTGATGTTTCTGGCTGGCCTTCGTCATGGCGTGACTCAGAATACAAGTTTCCAGGACAGAAAGCAAGCAGTTCATCCAATTTTTCTCAGGCCATATTGAAAGTAACCAAGGAAAAATGAACAGAATATATGAAACATTTTGATTCATCCAAATCTCCAAACCTATTCATCAAAGGCATCTAGCATACTCTGTGTACTGAAAAACAGTGAGTTTTTGAGTCAATTACATTTGGATTTAGTTACATTTGCATTAGTTTTATTTTTATAACTTTCATAAACTTGAATTCAGAAAGAAAAATAGATATGCCTTACTCCTTGAGATTATTAGAAAAACTAAAGAAATGACATAATTTGTGAAACCAGTCAGCCATTTGGAACAAGTTTCTTGGAACCCTGTTTATATGCCTATCATCTTCTTACTACATTTTCTTGTTTACTTGTTGCCTTTCCCCATAGATTATGAGCTATGTAATTACATGAGAGGTATATTTTGCTTCTCTGTGTTACTAGTGCACATTAAATTCTACTTTAACGCATTCTTTCAGTAACTTCCTCATTCAACAACTGCTTTAATATCATTTGCATGTGTTATTGCATAGTGTTGGAATTATCCAGATCAGGATTCAAATCATAGCTTTATAAAGTACTACTTTTGTGACATTTAGAATATTACATTCTCTACTGAAGATTTTGTTTTGAGCATATAAAACAATTCACATAGTTGTGACAATTATATAGCATACAAAACTCAACAAATGCAAGCCAAGTATAGCTAGAAATTAAGAGTTAAGTAGTGTGAGTTAGTACGTAGTAATACACACATTAAATTAATACCTTCAAATAAAAAATAAAACTAATAAATTGAGATAATAGCCAGCTTTAGTTAAATTATAAATAATTACATTTAGTTAAATTATAATAAAAAGTCTTAGAATCTTGGAAGATTATAACTGCAATAGTTGAATTCAGTCATATCCTATGTCCTTGTGGCAATGCTGGAGATTTGTTCCATGTAGATTTTATTTCAGGGTCTAGGTGAAATGAGCAGACCCTGATCTAAAACATTCCACAATGCATGAGCAAAATAAAAATAAAAATCCAGAGTGGCTCTTGGCTGTTAAATCTCCTGGTATCTGTCACTTCCATTCACACAACATTGTCTATAGCAGTTAAAATGAGTCTGATTTCAATGAGGCAGTGAAATAGGAAGAAAAATATAATCTATGATAATGGATAAGTGAGATGTGGGGAAAAAATCAAATTCCAGCAAGCAAAAGTATTAAGGCAACCTCTATATGGAATAATATTAAGTCCAATGCATAAGGAGACCAAAAGATATGTATGAGATGGAGAGAGTATCTGGGAATAAAATCGATATTAGGATCACCCAAATGTAGAAAAGTGTGTTGTATTATACATACTTATTTATGATAGCAACAATCACAAGACAGTACTGTTCAAGTTGTTTAAGCTATGCAATTCACTCAATAACTGAAATTCAACAAAGTCACACCGAAGCCTTAAGATATATTTTTAAAAATCTCATTCTGGTTTTAGTTTCAAATAAATGTCCTTTCTAGTTTAAATATAGGGACATCTGGGGGATAGGGGTTGACTTTAGACTCATACTCAAGTATGAGTGCTAGAATTTCTCTAGCGCTACAAAAGTGTCTTAAAATCCAAGTCAAAAAGATGAAAAATTATTGAATTTAAGATGTTGAATTTAAGAGCTCAAGATAAACAGTGGTTTAGAAAGATACAACTAATGATGATGTAGAAAAGAATAGGGTGGGAATCTAGAAACAGTGATCTTAGTATTGCATACCTACCAAAGCTGAGACCAGTTCTTTCACTTAGTTGTGGTAACTCAAATTATGGTTAAAATTTGTCAATAAAATTTATCTGTGGGCCATTGCCTTGCTAAGCTATGGGTGGCCATGTGCTCTTTGAGCTGTGGCCGGACGATATTTTCTTAAGCTTTGGTCCCTTCCCTTACCTTGGGAAGGTGAATCTCCTCTCTCTCTTCCTCTCCCTTTCTAATTTAGTTTTTAAATAAACTATTTTTTTCTAATCTAAAAAAAAATTATCTGTGAAAACCAGTTGTTGCCAAGACCAGTTGCTACTTGACAATATTTTAACCATCATAAGATTAATAGAAGAATAGAGACTTTAGAATGAATTCAGGGTCATATTATTTTAATAGTTAGTGTTATTTTTAGGTGGTATTACTATGATATAAGTTCCTCTTGAACGTATAAACTATAGCATTTATCTTAAGTAGACTAATTAAAAAATACGTAATTCAAGGGTCAGGAAGAACTTTTAGAAAAAGTTGTATAATTCACAAATATATGTAAAAGGTAGTAGGCAACAATATTAAGAGACATATCCAAAAAATGTAATATTGATGCTTTACAACATGATTTATGAGTTGCATTTTACATAAACTTAAAGATACAAAAAGATACTTTATAAAACCTAAAATAATTGTTTAATTAATGGCATTCTATATCATAAAATGTGAGAAAAAGCTTTTAATTATCTGAAATTTTAGGTATGTGGAATTTTTTGTTACTCTAATCAAAATAATTACCTCAATCCCCATTCTTCTCAGAGTCATGCCACAAATAAAAACAAATCAGGTGCTTTTAGGAAATAACTCTGCATTATGCCTGGAGCACAAAAATAAAGACAATTATTTTTACTTTTTCAGAAAATACTAAAGAAAGAATAATCATTTCCCATTTGCCAAAAATGTCAGCAATGAAATGAAGCATATAATGATATAAATTAGGAAAAAATTTCAATGGCATACATTTGTTATCCAGCCAAAAATTATATAGAATTGTAGCTGAATACACTTATTTTGAAAAGAGTTCCGGAATGATGAATGTTAATAATGTCAATCAGCATGCATTTTAAAAATACAAATCCAACTCCAAGTAAAAATCATAACTTTTTTAAAAGACTAGAACTATATCAATAGATACAAATTTGTTCATGAAGATTTAAACAGGATATTGTTTCAATGGAAAACTGATTTCTGAAGAAGCAGTAATAAGTATTCTCATAAGATTTTGAACATTTAACATCATCCCTGGTATAAACTTTTCAGAATATGAATATGTTGATTAATTTGAATTAGGCTTCTAAATACTAAGAACTATACTTTAAGTCCAATCTAGTAAAATCATACAGCAACCCAAGCTTTGAATTTCAGATTTCTATGTGAACTTTTCCCTTTCCCTTTTGTGAGTGGTTTATTGGCTACTTTATTATGTGAGATAAAGAAAATATTTTATAATTTTGATTGATTTGATATTTGAAATGTGAGAAACATATCTTTGAAAAATGTTTTTCAAATACCATTTTATAGTTAATAAATGTATTTTTTGCTAGTATCAACAAATTGAAAGACTTGTTCTGAAATAAACTACTATTGTCATGAAAGTCTCAAAATAAGATTATTTCACTATAGAGGATAGTTTTATTAAGGACTTGGGAATTTGTTGCAAGTTTTCTCAAGAGGAAAAATAAATTTAAAAATTTCAGTTCACATTTATCAGTCATGCATGCAATCAGGCCAAGCTTCTATTTCTGCATCTGTTAAAGAAACCAATGAGGTTGTATATTTGTTAATATTACTTCTATTGAAGAGGGACCTGGAGTCTGAATGCCAGAATTTAAATCTCACCTTAGCTCTTTAGCAGCCAAGGATTTATAAACAATCAACTCAACCATTGTTAGTTTGTTTGCCACCATAAAAGCCTTTATTCCATTATGACTATAGCATGAGATAATGCATGTAAAACTCTTATACATTGCATGCCATATGTCTACCAGTCAGTAAATAGCAATTATTGTATATTAACAGAGAAGCTATCCTGATAATACAAATGTATCAACCAGAATTTATACCTAGGTCTGCCTGATTCTAGATTCCATAATCTCCCTACTATTCAATACTGCCTCCTGATAATACATTTCTCATCAATGAACCAGTTTGCTACAAAATATTTTGCCGAAGGTGGCAATATTAAATTTGAAAATTAAACTTAACCAGGGCACAGAATTAAGAAGTTAGCTTCTTAGTAATGAAATCCGTTACCAAAGGCTCCATCTAGTCTGTTTATGTTGCATCCAATCCAGGTGAATTTGCTGGAGAAAAGAAGCGCTGATGAGACAATGTGCTGACCCAATTTGTTTCCCTGTAGATGGTCCCAGCTGGTGTAGCATGTAGTTATTGTTCAAATAAGATCTTTTTAAAATTTTTTATTTATTTATTTTTTACCTTTCATTGTATCTCTCCTAGGAAATAAAAATATAAATGTTGCCATTGTGTTATCTGCAGAGGAAAAGAAAAAATTGGGACCTGATGTTTGGAAAAGTCAAATCCCCTATGAAATTATTCTCACATTAAAATAGAAGTAACGTTTTATAAGCACAAATATAAACCACGTGTTTGTCATCGTTTTTTATTCTAATCTCATTACAGATACATGAAACTTTGAAGTTTATCTTAAATGTATAAAACAAGGAAAAAGCATCTTTTAAATTCATTTGTATAAACACATATTTCCAAGAAATGTCTTATATAGAGAAAGAGTTACAGAATAGTAGAGACATAGATTGAAGCCCTTTATCTTGTTGACCCTGGTGGCTTGATTTAAAAAAAAATACTGGATTTTAGATGCTGGAGAATATGTTTTGTCTAAAATCAAAACAAAACAACAACAACAATAAGGCTAATGCACATTCACAGAGCTGTTTGGAAGAAAGCACTTGTGAAACTAGTTAATATTTTTAAAAATGTACTTAAAAATTTCACAATTGAGTGAAAATTAATAGTATTTTAAAACTAAAAAACTTTTTTCTCAACAGCAATGAGAAGCATGTCAGTGTAAACATTTATCACCTTTTTGCAAGCTCTCAACACAATGTGATATAAAGAATACAAGATCTTTGAAAATCTTTGAGGAATTAATCTTTGTTTCAGTACCCCCTTTAGTTATTTTAGGTAATATATTAAACTCCCTTAGCTGTCCAGGCTGAGAGAGGAGGTAAAGGAGAAAGACCAAAAAAATGGAAATTTCAGCATAACTTTGACTCCGGATGAGGAGACAAAGACAAGGTAGGAGAAAGGTGTGCCATGAGATGTCATTGAGTCCAGGGAATGACTGTTTTATTTTCCCACCTTTTGTCTTAAACCCCGTAGTTACTCCTATATTAAGCTGGGTCTTTTGAGGAAGCACAAGTTAACTCAAATAGATTGAATGTATTAACACAACAAATTTATTGAGCCTACATTTGTTTAATTCATTTATATTTAGATGGTATAAAAAAGGAGAAAATATCAATCCTATGAACACGTTTAGAGGGCCAGTACATAGAAGTACCCATATTTATATATGGAATTATAAAATTAACAGTTTTATATTAATAGTGGTTAATATCAACAATGAATGAGAGTCTCATGGGTAAAGTACACAATGGAAACACTGTGCATGATTTAATTATTTATTAAGACTTAAAAAAAATACCATCACTGACAATCCATCATATATCTGGCTTTACAGACCAAATTTGGGTTGGAATACTTACCTTATGCTTTGCTACTGCCCTATACTTGAATTGATGGTTATGTGGTTTTAAAGTACTTGCATAAACATACCAACATCCTGCAAGAAAATACAATTATATTGTTTATTTCACCAATAGTTTTGTCTATGAGAAATAAGCATAATTGTATCTACTTACAAGATTGTGTAAGCATCAGAGGTACTACAAGTAAAGGACTATCATCAATACTTGCCAATGAGCATGTATTAAGCTTGTTATTTGTGTTTTTGATGATGATGATGAAGTTTATAACAATGATATCGAGAAAGAGAAGAAGGATACTGTTATGTCAATTTCTAGCACTGGGTCATGAATATATTTTTGCAAGATAAGGTTTCCAATTTCAATAAAATAATTATTCATGATTCAATGGTATACATACAATAAGTATGAATAAATGTCAATATTACAGTGTATGTGAAAGTGTATAGAGACAAATAAAAAATAAAGTGCCTAACTCAAACAATTTGTCTGACACATGTAGTTATATTAAAACTATAAAGAAAAGATGGAAAGACAAATGCTCACTTTAACATATTTGATACATTTTTATGACTCTCCAGAAATTATCTTTTCTTCCACTTACTATCTCATTCTTTCAGTTAGTCCCCATATGGGAAAGTCTTAAGTTCTTTTGCAAAACTTGTCAATTTCCTCTGAATATGTTAGAGTTAGCCTATATTGCTTTCATATTGTAGTTTTTATAATAGAGTGCAATATTTAAGTGTTATTCTAGAGGATACAATAAATAACAGAAACTATTTTTTCCATACTACTCTTCTATTATTTCACCCAAAGAAAGTAACACATGCTAAATCTAATAAACTCCACAACAAAAATCGAGTATTTTTTACTTAATTCACACAATTTAAAATGAATATAAAACAAATATATTTGAGACCTAAATTCTCCTCATGCAAAGTAATTGGAGTTAGAAAATTAAAATTTAAAGTTATTAAGGTGAAAATTCAAGTAATGCTTTAGAACAAAAAACTAAAAATGCCACTAATTGACTGTGAAAGACTTATTAATTGCATGCATACCAACAGAGAACACTTCAAACTTAACAAGTTTGTAGAAGCTAAGGATCCTGTGACTACAAACAT
Source organism: Carlito syrichta (assembly GCF_000164805.1). Lineage (NCBI taxonomy): Eukaryota > Metazoa > Chordata > Mammalia > Primates > Tarsiidae > Carlito > Carlito syrichta. Next base: position 211,190 of record NW_007259156.1, on the reverse strand, counting down.
AAAGGTCAAATAGCAATCATTTTTCTATTCATACATAACAGTATTAATAGAATAGAGTTGACCCTTGAACAACACAGGTGTGAACGGCACGAATCCACTTATACATAAATTTTCTACCCCTTCTGACATCCCCGAGATATCAAGATCAACGTTGTCTTTTCTTCCTTCTCAGACTATTCAAGATGAAGACGATGAGGATGAAGATTTTTATGATGATCTACTTCCATTTATTGAATAGTAAATGTGCTTTCTCTTTCTTATGATTTTCTTAGTAGCATTGTCTAAATGTAACAAAAAATATGTGCTAATAAAATGCTTCTACTATCAATAAGGCTTCTGATCAGCAGTAGTCTATTAGTAGTTAAGTTTAGGGGATAAAAAATATACAGAGATTTTTGACTATGCAGTGCTTCTAAAACCTGCATTGATAAAGGACAAATGGTGTATCAGTACGTACATTATATTTTCATCTTAATCTAAATAAACATGACTTCCTTGTAAATATCCTAGTTTCCTAATCAATATGTTTTATTCCAAGAATAGGTTCTATGTGATAGGAGGCTACAGACACCTTCTCCACTTTCAGGGTAGGTGTTTTGTTGTGAGCATTACTCCACTGAACACAGTTATCTTTTACAAGTCTTCTGGTCTGATACTTCTGTCCTTGCCTCAAATAAGCAATATTGCATCTCCTTCACAATTAACTTTATTAAAGTTTCTGGCGGGTCTTTGCCTCACATTCCCTTGGGACTAGTAATAAAGTCTTGGAGTGAAAAAAAATGATATGACTCTTTGTTCAGAGATAATGAAAGAAAATAATAAAAATATTTTTAAAAAATAGTTTATAAATACTGATGCATTTGCATAATCCCATCTATTCCCTCGGTGTAACTAAAAGAAGTTCCCTGCTTAGCTTTCAGCACAACTTCACTTGCCAGGGACTAGAACAATGCTGTGACAATCCCCACCTGCAGTAATGCTCCAAGACGCTCAGTCTTCAAATTCTCCAAAGTCTTTCCTTTATTCTCTCTCTCTAGCTTGAAAACTGATTCTGAAAGCTGCACCTCCTTTTCCAGAATTGGCTCCCAGGATAGTTGACAGTAGAGATGTCCATTCTCATTATAGAAAACTTGACTCCTGGCAGCTCATACTACATACTTGCTTGTCTTTTCAATTCACATACTATATGAATTTTCATTGTTATGAAGGTGAGTAAATTATATTATAATTTTAATCTATGAAGATCAGAGATAGTATAATCTTTTAAAATTATCTATTTGGTTATATGTTAAAAATTTCTGAAGAGTTTCCTCAAAGATTAAATTATTACCTACACATCTTAACAGTTGTAGAAGACTAGAATATAGAGTATTTTCAAATTTAACTCTACACACCATAATAAGTACAATTTAAGTAAATCTGCTTCAATTTACATCATATCTTACATAAGTCTGTGGGTTCATGTCTTAATATTTCTAGATATATGCCTTTTTATGACACTGAAGCTTGGAAATATTCTCAAAAGTTACATTCTGTAAAGTATGCTAGGATTGCTTTTACAATACCTTTACAGAAAATATATGTAGTAAACAATTTATAGCATTTTTATAGAATAGTGGTGTGAGTTGTAAAAATCTATATGTCTTGATAAATTCTATTTTTAAAAGTTAAAATATAGGCAAGAATACTTTCTGAACTAAGTAACATCATTAATACAAAATAATTTTACTTAATTAGGGTTGATAGGTTTGACAGTTTTAGTAATTAAAGATATGTTGAAAGTCATATATTTTCAAGCGTAAGGCTATGCTTGAGTATGTAAGATAATATTCACAAATCTTATTAGTGCCACCTGCATTTCATTATTCACACTCTTATCAAATAAGCAAAGTTGATCTTTGTTGACAAATAAAAAGTGTAAGCTTTTGTAGTTTCTACAGGCAGTATGATTTGTCACATTATTTCAGAGTCCTCTAAATTATGTTGTCATTAAAATTTAAAAATAATGTACTAAAATGTAATAAATTCAAGTCATTGTATTGGAATAAGAATATGGGTAGCTATATTGGAGAAGCTAGCCATTTGATTAGCTAGTTTCTCTAAGCTTGTATCAGGGAATATGAGCTACATTTTTACAAACTCCACTTCACATTTAGGTAAGCAGAAATAAAATGAATGTGCTTTTTTGTGAAGAAAATGATTTTGCAGAACATAATCTATCTATAGCTTATGACTATCACTGTTTCAAATGCTAATGAACATTAGATTCTAGAAAGGCAGGAAAGGTAGAGAATAATAATTATGGCTTTGAGCGTATCCTATAAACCAAGGTCCCTTCTACTGAGCAGGGTTCTTCTCATGAAAATCTATCAGCCCTTAGAAGCCCGTGCAGTAAAAATTTTATTTAATATCATGCATATCTTCACTGAATGACACAAGTCACTGTTGTTTTCACATTTTCGTGCCATTTCTAATCCCAATAATGTCAGAATATTCTATCTGTATTTGGGATAAGGAAGGATGTTTTTTCTCACCTATTACTAGAGAACTAAATAGAAGTTAAGAATGATTAAATTTGCAGAGATTATTTAATACAAATATTAGTCATGAAAACTATAAAACAAGGATCAAAATTGCAATATAATATTTTAATTCTAATGTACAGCATACAAAGGTCATTTAAAAAATTCTGGTGAATTTAAATTTAACTTTTTACTAAGTTTCCCCTTTTTACAAGTTTGATTATGGAAAACATTACTTGTAAGAAAACTAAACAATATTTATCAGGTAAGCAGCATGTGTTTTGCATATGTTATCTTGGCATTTAAATTAAATGTGATTTTTTCCTTAGAGCATAAATATTAGAATATTTACTTTTGAGGCTAGAATACAAAAACTCAAAAAAGGAAATGTAACTACTAATTGGAGGAGCTGATTTTCAATCAAGAGTCAGCTGGTTCACAATTTTGTACTTCCTGTATTGCATCACAGTGTTTATTCAAAATAAGAAAAGCTATGTTACTTTAGCAATAGTTGGTGTGGTAGGTGTCTGTCATATTTATTTCTAATGTTCACAAAACCCTAGAAGGTAAAATCTCTAATCTCGGTTTAGCTACTCTAATAAAAATTTTCCATAATTATAGAAACAAACAGATTTAAGGTGTCTTACAAATTCACAAAAGACAATGTTGTATATTCATTATTTTGGTAAATGCCAATAAAAATATGATTTTCTCAGAATTATCAGACACTGAAAATATAACTATATCAAAGAGTACTTATCTAAAGTATATGGGGGAAAATTGAAAATAAATTAAAAATATATAGGAGGAAGTCAGTTCAGCCAACAGATACAGCAGAGGTATCAACAACATTCTCCAACACTAAGGTGCAAGCCTGCTGTCCCCTAGAGCCTTATCAGCAGGTAAATGTCAGAACAAAAAATGATTAAAGGATCACATACAAACTTCTTCAATTATAACTCCTCTTTCCTATAGTCACTTGGTTTGGATATACTTTATTTAGCCTAGTATTGTAGGAGTTTTGAACTCCATTGTTAGCTTAAACTGGTAACCATGGATTTTTGTCCCATAATCAAGAAGATTAAGGAACATGGGCACCAAAATGTTGAGTGAACAAAGGAGTTTATTAAGTAGCAAAGTTTTTAAGAAAAAGAGAGGGGCCCAAAATACGTAACTGGTGTTAGGAGTTTGTTTATGGCTTTTATTTGATTTGGTGGGGAGAGGGGCATTTAAAAAAATTTGTATCTCATTTGCACCTTATTTTTTGAAGCCCAATTTTTTATTGTGTATGTGGGTTACTCTATTTTAAATATTATTCATAAGTATTATAGAAAAGTCTATAGGGGGAGAGATAAAACCATAATGTAAATATCACGTTAATGATATTGTAATAAATCAAGGTCAAATTAGGACATTTAGTTAAGTTATTGTGTTTGTATTTAAGTAGCAAAAAGTCCCTTTTAGTAGTATATCTTGGGTGGAGAGAATGTTTTTAACCATATTAACCACATTTTTAGCCAATAATTATATAATGGGGGTATGTAGGGGGTGTTTTTGTAGGTGATAAGTCTCTTTGAGACCCTCCCTTTTTGTCTGTATAACTAGTTTTGACTGCCTCCTCTCTCACTAGGAACAGTTCTTTATTCTGTGAATTAAAAGTAAGAGTGATACAGAGTCAGAAAGACAGGGAGGGATGGAGGAAAGGAGGAAAGAATAGAGGAAGGGGGAGAGAACAATGTGATTTTTGGCATAAGGCACACAATACAGGTAGACAGAAGGAACATTATTCTCATCTATCAAGGAATCATTCTCAGACACTAGACTCTACAATAGAATGATGTAGGGACTTCCTGATTTTAATGCTGGGAAGAAAGAGACATTCCTGTACCTCTGGCAGGCAGTCCAATGAAAAAAAGCTTTTAGAAGAAACATACCCCACATCTTTAAAATAAAATGTGTCTACAAGGGATGCACACAGACTCAAAGTTAAAGGATGGAAAACGAGTTTCCAGGCAAATGAATCACAAAAGAAGGCAGGAGTTGCAAACTTATTATCGGACAAAACAAACTTTAAGCTATCAAAAATTTTAAAAGATGCAAAAGGACACTACATAATGATAAAATGTTCAATCCATCAAAAGGAATTACCCATCCTAAATAGATATGCACCCAACACAGGAGCACCAGCATTTATAAAGCAATTACCAAGTAAACTAAAAAAAAGATACTGATGTTAACACTATTATAGCAGGAGACTTGAATACCACACTAACAGTCCTAGATAGATCATTGAGGGAAAAAATCCACAAGGGGATCCAGAACCTAAACTTGACACTCAACCAAATGTACTTAATAGATACCTACAGATTATTCCACCCAACAACCACAGAAGCACATTCTACTCATCGCCTCATGTATCATACTCCAAGATCGATCACATCCTTGGCCATAAATCAAGCATAAACAAATTTCATGAGGTTGAAATCTTGCCATCCACATTCCCAGACTACAGTGGAATAAAAATGAATATCAACACCAACAACATTTCCCCAAAACCCACAAAGACATGGACACTAAACAGCATGATGTTGAACAACTACTGAGTCAACACTGAAATCAAAGCAGAAATTAAAAGATTCCTGGAAACAAATGAAAATGAAGACACATCTTACCAAAACCTCTGGGATGCCATGAAAACAGTTCTAAGAGGGGAATTTATATATCTATGAGCACACATCAAGAAAGCAGAAAGATCACAAGTGGAGAGCCTAACAAATCACGTAAATGAGCTGGAAAGAGAAGACCACCAAAATCTCAACTTTAGCAGAAGAATCTAAATCACAAAAATAAGATCCCAAATATGGGACATAGAAGACAAAAATATCATAGAAAACGTCAACAAAACAAAAAGCTGGTACTTTGAAAGAATTAAGATTGAACAATCAAGTAAAAGAGAGAAAAAGTCCAAATAAATAAACACAATCAGTAATACAAAAGATAAAAACACAATTGACCACAAAGAAATGCAAAAGGCTATCAGAGATTACTATCTAAACATATATGGAAACAAACTTGATAACCTAAATGAAATGGAGGACTTTCTGACATCACACACCCTGCCCATGTTGAAATAAAAAGACATTGAGACACTAAATAACAACCTAGGAAATTGACTCTGTCATATGAAAATGATCAACAACAACAAAAATCACTGATTGGGACAGCTTTCCAGCAGAATTCTACAAAATATACTAGGAGGAGCTGATCCAATCCTATTGAAGTATTCCAGGCATGTGAGGAAGATGGAATTCTCTCCAAATCATTTTACAAATCTAACATCACACTGATGCCAAAAGCAGGTAAAGAACCAACAAAAAAGAGAACAACAGGCCAATATTCCTTAAGAATATAGATGCAAAAATCCTCAACAAGATTCTAGCAAATCAGATCCAAAAACACATCTCAAAAATCATCTACCATGACCAAGTAGGCTTCATCCCCAGGATGAAGGGCTAGCTCAACATTCGTGAGACCATAAATGTAATTAAATACATCAACAGATGTAAAAACAAGAGCCACATGATTATCTCATTAGATACAGAAAAAGCTTTGGATAAAATCCAGCATCCCTTCTTACTAAAAACCTTCAAATACCTAAGTATAGAAGGAACACCTCAAAATAGTAAGTGTTATCTACAATAAACCCATAGCTAACATATTACTAAATGGACAGAAACTGGAAACATCCCCTGAAAACTGGAACAAGACAAGTCTGCCCCTTCTCACCTCTGTTGTTAAACATTGTGTTGGAAGTCCTAGCTCAGGCAATTAGAAAGAGAAGGAAAACAGTGGTATCCAAATAGGAAAAGAGGAAGTCAAGTTATCCCTCTTTGCTGATGACATATTCCCAAGAGAATCTGTCAAAAACCTGCTTGCACTGATAAAGGACTTTGGCAGAGTCTCAGTGTACAAAATAAATGTGCAAAAGACAATGCACTCCTATACACCAACTACAAGAAGACTGAGACCCTAATGAAAAGCATAATCCCTTTCACAATAGCTACCAAAAAAATGAAATACCTCAGCGTCTTCCTAACCAGAGAAGTGAAAGAACTTTACAATGAGAACTACAAAACACTGCTCAAAGAAATTCAAGAAGACACAAACAAATGGAAAAATAGTCCATGCTCATGGATAGGAGAAATCAACATCATTAAAATGTCCATCCTACCAAAAGCAATCTACAGGTTCAATGCAATATCCATTAAATTACCAACATCATTCTTCTCAGACCTGGAAATAACAATACAGAAATTCATACGGAAACATAAACAACCACAAATAGCTAAAACAATCCTTAGCAAAAAACAAAAATGATGGAGGAGGTATCACACTTACAGATTTCAAACTTACTATAAGGCTACAGTTATCAATACAGTCTGGTATTAGTTCAAGAACAGGCACATAGACCCATGGAACAGTATATAAATTCTGAAAGCAAAGCCTCAATTTCTCAACCAATTCATCTTTGACAAAGCCTCTGGCAACAACCTCTGAGGAGAGGAGAACCTATTCAATAAATGGTGCTGGGAAAACTGACTGACCACGTGAAGAAGATTGAAACAGGACCCCTACCTATCACCATACACAAAAATTAACTCTAAGTTGATCAAAGACCTAAACATAAAACTTCAAACCATAAGAATCTTGGAAAACACAGGAGACATCCTTATGGAAATTGGAACTGGTAACCAATTCCTATTAAGAACTCTAAATGCCCATACCTTAAGAAATAAGATAGACATTGGGACCTCATCAAACTAATGAACTTCTGTAAAGTAAAAGAAACCATCAAGAAGGCAGGGAGACAGCCCATAGAATGGGAAAAGATATTTGCCAATTGTATTTCCGACAAATGTCTAACATTTAGGATCTACAAGGAACTCAATGTGCCCAAAGGAAAAAAAACAAACAGTCCCATTAAAAAGTGGGCAAAAGACATGAATATACATTTCTCAAAAGAATATATATGGTCAGCCAACAGACACTTGAAAAAGTGCTCAGCCTCACTCATCATCAGAGAAATGGAAATCAAAACTACATTGAGATATCATTTAACACCAGTAAGAATGGTTAATTAATAAAACAATTAATAAAACAAACAACTACAGATGCTGACGAGGATGTGTAGAAAAAGGAACACTTCCACACTGCTGGTGGGAATGCAAACTAGTGCACTCTCTTTGCATCACAGTGTGGCGATTTCTGAAAGAACTAGAAATTGACCTTCCACATAACCAGCAATTCCCCTGTTGGGAATATACCCAGAGGAACTCAAATCATTCTACAAAAAAGATACCTGCACACATATGTTTGTTGCAGTTCTATTCACAATAGCAAAAACTTGGAACCACCATGTTGCCCATTGAAGTTGGACTGGATAAAAAAAATTGTGGCACATATACACAATGGAATATTATGCAGCCATAAAGGACAAATATATGGACTTTGCAGCAACTTGGATGGATTTAGAGTTGATCATACCCAATGATCTATCACAGAAACAAAGAACATGTTCTCACTCGTAAGCAGACTTTGAACAGTTATAATACCAAGAAAGAGATTGGCATTATTGGGAAACTGTCAGGGGAAGGAGGGTGGGATTGGCAGTTGAGGAAAACTGCTAGGGAAGGGAGGGGCACACCTCATCAACAAGGGTACCTGCATAATCAGCATTTGTATGCCTAACCCTGAATTATACGCCTCATCTTTATAATAAAAATAAATAAATAAATAAATAAATAATGTGTATATTTAAAAAATAAAAGAAATAAAATAAAATGCATAATTATATTTGGAGATTCTAATACTGCTTTCAGTAGTTAGTTACTAGAACTAAGAAAGTAATTATTTAAATATTATAAATATTTTAATTTACTAAATTTTATATATTTAAAATTTTTCTGTATCAAATTGAACGCAGTGACATTTATGAAAAACTTCAAGTGTGCATGCATCATTCACCAAGATCAACCATATTTTGAGCCATAAGTATTTCTCCAAAAATTTTGAAATGATTGAATTCTTACAAAGTATGTTCTTAATCCTATATATAATGAAACTAGAAATTGATTAAAATATCTAAAAAGTTTTTCCAAATATTTTAACACTGGAAAGCATAGTTATAAATAACCCATGGTTCAAAAAAAAATAACAAGGACAATCGCTAAAAAATTTAACTACATTTCAAAGAAAAATGGAAATAAAAATGTGTGGAACATAGACAAAGCAGTACTTAATGTAAAAATATTCCTCTAACAAGAATTAAGAGAAAATTAAATCTAAAGTAAACAAAAAGGTAATAATAAATATAAGAAAGGAAATCAATGAACTAGGAAATGGGCAAACAACAATTAAAATAAGTGAAACTGAAAGCTGGATCTTTGAAATATTAATAAAATTGATAAATCTTTAGCTTGACAATTCAAGAAGAAAAAAACACAAGTTACTAATATCACAAATGATTGCAAAAATCTTACAACAACTTTTTTCAACAATAAAATGATAATGAATTTTATGGTGAACATATTTATGCTAGTAAATTCAACTTAGTTGAAATGAAAAAATTCCTTGGAAAACACAAGCTAATAACATTCATTCAAGAAGAAATAATCTGAAGAGCTCTGTATTTGTTGTTGCTGTTATTATTATTTTTATACTTTTAAAAAAGTTTTAGTAGATAAAATTCTTCCTAGTAAGTAAAATCTAGACCAATGTGGCTTAACTGGTGACTTCTATCAGTTTAGAATGATACCTATTCTACACATTTCTACACAAATCTCAACACTAATTCTAGAAAAACTTTTTCAGAAGATTAAAGAAGGGAACACCACTTAAATCTTATTATGAGGCCTGTGTTATTCTCATACCAAAAATTTTTAAAAGATGTTAAATTAAAATATATTTTTTAGAACAATGAACAACCGATGCTTAATATTTTACCAAATCAAATATTATAATTTAATATGAGGGAAAAACCAATTTTGAATTGGTATTTATCCCAGGAATGCAAACTGATCTAAACATCAAATATGGATCAATATATTATTTCAGCCTATTAGTTAACTAAGAAAACAGAAAATATATAATCATCTTGATTCATGAAGATTATTAGAAAAAAAATCAACATTATTTCATGATAAAACAAAAACTCCTAGAAAACTAGGAATAATTGGAAGTAGAGGGCACAATATTTTCAGGATAGAAATTCTCCCCAAACCGATCTGACTATCACATAGAAGATCATTAGTCCTTAGGGAATTGTAAGGTAGAACCACAATGAAAAACACTAGCAGTTCATAAAATGCCTTACATTAAATTAGACTAATAACATCAAATATTGTTGAGATGTAGAGAAATTTGAACTCTCTTAAATCACTTGTGAAAATGGAAAATGCAGTATTTCTTTGGGGAAGTAATTTGACGGTTTCTTATCAAGTTAAATATACACTTATCATAAATCCTAACCATTAAATTTTAGATATTTTCCCAAATAAACAAAAATATATACCCATAAAAATGTTTGTGTTCACTAGGCGCAGTGACACATGCTTGTAATATCAGCACATTGGGAGGCAGAGTCGAGAGCACTGCCTGAGTCCAGCGGTTTGAGACCAGCTGGGCAACTTGGTGAGAACTTGTCTCTACAATAAATCAAAAAATTAGCAGGATGTGGTGGTGTGTGCCTGTAGATCCAGCTACTTGGAAGGTTGAAGCGGGAGGATCGCCTGAGCCCAGTAGGTCGAGGCTGTGGTGGCCACGAGCATGTCACTGAACTCCAGCCTGAGCAACAGAGTGAGACTCCGACTCAAAAAAAAAAGTTTGTGTTTGAATATTCATTATAGATTTGAACACTAGAAAGAAACTGGAAATAACCCCAATGGACTGTAATTAGCAAACTGATAAATTAACTGTGGTATACACATACACTGGAAATACTACTCACACACACACACACAAAAGGAACAAACTCCAGATAAATGCACTATCAAGATATTTCAAAAACATACTAAAAATAGCTAGACACAAAAGAGTAAAAATTATATGATTCTATCTATGTGAAAATCTAGAAACCGTATTTATGGGAGTCTGAGCACTTGGATGTGAAGAGGATACTAAATCAAAATTGCATAAATAAACTTTTGGGGGTGATAAAATGTTCTATATGATTGTACTGCTGGATAGATAGATAGATAGATAGATAGATAGATAGATAGATAGGCAGGCAGACAGTCATAGATATAGATATGTATGTATACTTGTAATTTATAAATTTTATTTCACGTAAAATAGACCTTAATGAAGCTCATAAAATGTCATTGGACTTTTGTCAGACATTGTCCTTTGTCTATCTATCAGGCATTGACCATCTTTGATTTCTTTCTAATAGAATACTAATTATGCTCACACCCTAACAGCTACTTGCTTCCCTGCAGCTTGGACTTACTTCAGTCTCAAGTAGTTAAAATTTATAGATATGATCCAATCATGTTAATCAACTTTCCTTGCAATGTGATTTAAACATAGTACAAGTGTCATGATTCTGACTAAAGGAAGATATCATCTTGAAATGTTTCTCTTACCCTTTAAATGTTCATCCAAAATGTACAATTTTCAAATATTCATGAATTGTTTATTAAATATTTGTATCTTTGCCCTGTCAGGGAAAGCAAAATTAACTTAAAATTCTTAAAGAAAGAGGGACTGTAAAATATATATATAATATATAATGTATATATAATATATATTTATATCTTATGTACATATTTTGAAAACAAGGAAAATAATATTTATGTAGGGTCCAGTTGCAGACATAAACAAACACGTGCACATGAAAGGAAAGTGATACAAACCAATGTTTGCTATAAACAAGACACTAGCATATCTTCTGTTCTATACAACCCTATTCTACTGTATTTATGTTTTAATGCTGGTGATAACAGTAAATTTATTTCATACAGGTAACTTATTATGACTCAGAATATGAAGCACACAGAGACATTACGTTCTTATTCAGTAATTCTCAATTAACCCATCAAATAATTACAGTGCTTGTGATTTTTCAACCCACCTTTTTTCTGGTCAGTATCTTAAAGGCACGAATTAAATATTTCATTATTTAAGAATTCCTGCCCCATTAATCAACATTATTGACATAATAACAAAGTATTTTAAGATTACATTTTGAAGTATTTAACCTCACATAGATATCAATATGCATTAAATGCAAAATAGCTCCAATGTTTTAGATTATTTAAATACTTGGAGAGATGTAATATTTTTACTGCAGTATTTCGGTGCAATGGAAATATTGGTATTTTATACCTGTTAGCATTGGCTTCTTTAATTTAAAAAAAATGTAATTAGAAAATCTTGCAATTTTCTATAATAGTTCAAATGAATTTTAACTAAATTCAATATGTATCCATTAGCTTTAAAAAAACATCTGAAATTTCTCTATGTAGTTAATTAGCAAATGTCATTAAATCATTAGGGGTTTATGCATACTGAACCTAAAAGCACATCAATTTTAACCTAATAAACTAATTTTAAAATCACTGTTATATTGATCAAAAGTATATGAAATTTATTTATGATATACCTCCTGGTATAGAAATATTCAGAGATTGGATAATCAGAAAAGCATTATAAGTATTTAAAACCACAGAGTTACATATGAATACTCATTCAGTGCTAACATAGAGTTGAGAATAAAAAAAGTCCAAAGAACACCAAATACATCAAAGCTTGAACTAATTTATGAATATGGTGATATGATTCCCAGGTGTAATGTTGTTAGCATTTTCATTCTGAGCTTGTTCTTGATGATTCTTATTTGCAGTCAGAATTAGGCTCTCAGAATACTAAATATCAATTCCCAAGTCTTAAGTCTGCCAATCAATTGCTTAGACAATTCATCTAATTGAATTTAATTTGATGACTAGGTAGATTTTTGATCATTCTAAAAAATAAAAGAAAGAAAGAAAGAAAAAAGATGGAAATAAAAACAGATATGCATAAAGTTGAGAAAAGCACTTAGTAACGTCACTCTTTTTTCCCCACCAAAGTTATCTGTGTGTCACTGCACATTCGCAGCAGCATGTGTTTCTAGGCCATGGAAAGATCTTTGCACGTTGCTCTTTCTCCTTCAAAAGGTGGAGTCATTAGAAGCCTGATTGGTGAGATGAGTACAGAGAATATTGTAAAATGCCCTAAGGACACGAGTGAGGTGTCAAAAATGAGAAAGCCCAAAGTTTCAAAAGGTCACATGTAGTTTAGCTTAACATGAAGATAATGCACAAGAAAAGGAATTCAAACCCCTTCTATTCTTGTCATCTCTCACAAATGGGACCTTCATATAGCTTGCAGAACATATTCTAATCTCTATTACTAAGTTCCCTTTTGTCAGAACTTAACCAACTGCCTAGCAAAATTCACATGAATATTTCAAGTAGGTAGCTGTTACTCATATCTGGGGATCAGATATACAAATTTGAATTGTGAAAATGTGAATGGTATTTCACTCTAAATGGTTTAATGAAATATTTTGAGCAACTGAAGAGTTGACAATTACAAGCAGTACTTTGCAATACTAAAGTCAGTAGAAGGACAAGTATGCCCAGTGGATTTGGAAGGAGGCACCAATGAAAAAAGAAAATATATAATCCTAAAGGACCAGTTACAAAATTGAATCAGGAAAGAGCCACATGATCAGATGTGCTAACTGCTGATAAATCAAGTATGATGAGAGCAGAAAATAAAGTATTGGATTTGGGAAGAGAAGACCTTGTTAAGACTGGTTTCAGTAGACCAACAGGCATGAAAGTATGTTTGCCATGTGTTAAAAAATATGAAAATGGAGACACGGAAAAAGAAAATTTAGACAACTGTCTCAAAGAATGTCTTGTAAGGGGGAGCTAATATACAGGAATAAAGTTGTAATTTAAATTTTTGTCATAGTTTTACAGTGCTTAGTATCAAAAGAGAAAGAATAAAGATGAATCTTACATGAATTTACAAGAGTTGACAAAATTTAGCAAATAGTAAATTGCATATTTTAAAAACTTGCTTTATTTAGATGATAGTCTGAGATTGTTTTTTTTCCCCAAAGCTTTTACATACCATTATGTAAATACCTAATCACTGACATGCTGTGCATTACTTACACTATCCTAGGTAAAGACTCCATTGGAGTCATTATGGATTATTGTGTAAATGCCTAATTGCAGGCAATTTAAGACAGTCATTATTTAATTGATAGTTTGTAATGGATTTTTCAAAGTAGATATTTAGCAGAACTATGAACGTCTTTTAGTGTTCAAGACCTATAAAAAGGATACAGGATTCTGTGTATGTGATATGCATATCCCAAATCAACATTATCATAAAAATTTTTATTGAGTTTTAATGATACTATATTTCATCAGTTGTAAAGAGATATCCTTTTGAAGTCACACAGGCATGGAAATAACTTTGGTTTGGTTCTCCTACCTACTAAGTAGTTCTAATTTTTTTTATGTCACTGTGTATTCCTACCTAATCTGAGAAATTTCCGCCATGAAAATGTTATTACCTGCTCTTTTTTTGCATGTGCTCCTTATTGTCTTCTGGATACAGTCGATTATTATGAATGGGTTAGCTTAGTTCTATGAATGTGCTTTAGTTGTAATGAAGAGTTTTCTGGATTGAGTTTCTCTGTATCATTTCACCATTACTATACTTGGTGGACATTTCAATTGATTAAACTATAATGTTTCTCTACAGTGCAATCTTTCATGCTATGATTTGTTTTATAAATGCATATGTTAGTTGATGCAGCAAATATATATATGTATATATATGCATATATAAAAATATATGTATATATATATATTTTTTTTGAGTTGGAGTCTCACTCGGTCGCCCAGATTGGAGTGCAGTGGCCGCTTCCGGCCACCACAGCCTCGAACCTGCTGGGCTCCGGCGATCCTTCCGCCTCAGCCTTCCAAGTAGCCGGAATTACAGGCATACGCTACCATGCCCAGCTGATTTTTTTGATTTATTGTAGAGATGAGGTCTCACTGCCCAGGCGGGTCTCGAACCCACGGGCTCAGGCAATCCAGTCACCTCAGCCTCCCAAAGGCGCGGGATTACAGGCTGAGCCACCGAGCCCGGCGCAGCAAATATTTTAATGAAGATTGAGTAAAAACTGAGAAGGAAGATTGAACAGAAATTGAGAAGACAGTGATATAAAATAACATGATAAAATGTGAGAGAAAGGCTTGGAAGAGATTAGCAATGTAGATACCTGGGTATGGGGGTATTATTCAGAGCAGAAAATACTAGCAGTCTGTACAAATACCCTACAACAGAAGCATGCAGTATGTTTAACCAAGGTCAAGGAAGCCCTGGGACTGAATTAGAATAAGCAAGTGAAAGTTTAATGGTAGATAATCCCAGAGAAGTATGCACGGGGACCAAAGTATACATTACTTGGTACTATGTTAAACATTCTGGCTTTTGCTCTGAGAGATGAAGAAAGGTATTAGAAACTTTGAAGCAAAAGGCTACTCAGGTTTCTAAGAACAACCTAGTAGAGATTTAAAAAAGTAGAAGTAGAAGTTATTATAAACAGTATATATGAGATATTGAAAACCGAATAAAGGTGATAAAGGAAAGAGAATTGACAATCTGTCAAATTGGTAATGAGATGTGGAAGAAATAAGGGTAACTTATTTATTTATTTATTTTGCCTGTATAAAAGATTGGATGGAGTCCTTATCAACTGAGTACACAGAGCTACTAGAAAACCTATTTCAGGTGTAGGGGAGGGGAAGGTTAGGAGTTTAGATTTTACATGTTGAGTCTGAGATACTTGTTTGATATTTAAGTAGAAAATTGTATCTATGAAGTTGAAATTTAGAGGAGAGACCTGTGGTAGAGGCATGAGAGGGTGAGTCATTTGCATAGAGATGGCATTTGAAGTCAGTGGACCTTATATAATCACCAAAAAAGAAAGAATGGTGTTAAGGACTGAGTACTAGAATTCTTTAATATTAAGATTTTGAAAGAATAGAAAAAATGATACCGTGAATAATTGGCAAATGACTTAATAAAGAATACATGGATATATTTTTCCTTTAGCACAATTAAAGGAAATATATCAAAACTGTCAAATTCTGCAAACAGATCACATAAGATAAGGACTGAACCATGGGCTACTGGATTTGCATTATGTGAGTCAGTACTAACCTTAACACGAATAATGAACATGAAAATCTGGGTGATGTTAGTTTAGGAGTGAATAGGAGGAGAGAATGAAGACAGCAAGAACTGACAAGTCCTTTGAGGATATTTTGTTATTGTTTCCACTAAAAGAATGGAAACTGAGAGGTAGGTGGTAGAGAAAAATTAGTCTACATTAAGTTTTTTGTTTGTTGTCTGCTTGCTTTTTTTAAAAAGCAAATATGTATACATAGTGATAAAAGCATGCTGGTTTACTCTATTAATTTCCAATTTCTCCTATAGTAAGTTACTACAAATATAGTACCTTAAAACAACACAAATATATTCCTTGCAGTTCTAGAAGTCAGAAATCTGAAATGAATCTTCCAGGGTTAAAAGCAAGGTGCCTACAGGCCTGATTCTTTCTGAATTATCTAAGGTAGAATCTATTTGCTTATCTTTGCCAGCGTATGCAGGTGTATCCCTTGTATTCCTTGGCTCATGGCCTCTTTCTCTATTTTCAAAGGCAGTGGAAACATCTTCAATGTTTTTCTGCATGTTTCATCCTGTGGACTTCTCTCTCTCTCTGATCTCTTGTCTCCTTCTTATAAGGACCTTTGTAATTACAGCAGTCCCATATGGATAATCCAGGATATACCCTTGTTTCAAAATCCTTTACTTAATCACATTTGCAAAATCTCTTTTCCCATCTAAGGTAACATATTCACAATTTCCAGGCATTTACTGGTGGACATCTTGGAAAAAGACACCATGATTCAGCCTATCATATACAGCAGTTAAAAAAAAAAAAAAGATTCCTTAGGGAGAAAAATAGTTGGTAAAGGAAGAAGAGGAGATAATTTCTGCAGTAAAATCTAGAGTGTAGCGTGAAGTATCCAAGTGAAATGTTTGGCATTAAAGAGGAGTGGAAATTGTTCACCTATAGTAATTAGTTAGAAGGCAGGTTATATAAGCAGTGGTAGTGATAGAAAAATTAACGGAAGAATTCAGTATAACTTCTTAAATTCATATGTGCTTATTGATTACTGGTCTGTCTTTAAGAATGGTTAATGTGACTATGGATCATAAACTGAACAAATTATAAGCTTTCTAATCAACAGTTCCAAGTAGATACATCCATCGACTTGTCAGCAATTAACTGGCTGAGTATTAGGTAATAAATACTAGTTAATAATTGTTTAGGTAATGTGTTATATCACCTAGAAGTGATACTTGCCAATCTTCCCTGTATTTGTATCTCTCTTCTGGATTTTCTCAATAACCACTCTCTAAACGCTTACCATTAAATAGTGAATTCACTGATAATAGTGCACACCATCTGTGATGGCTTGAATGTATCCCCCAAATTTCCCCAATTATTGAAAAGTGGAACTTTTAAGAGGCGATTGGGTAATGAGGATTTTTTTTTAAAGTTATGGGGTACAATTCAGGGTGAGATACATAGAAGGTCATTGTACCAGTCAAGTTTGGGCCTCTCATTGGTCCTCCCTGTGCCTAGTTTGGGATAAGGTACCCTTATTAATGCTATGTATTGCTCCCCTCCCCTGAAAGTGATCCACTCCTGCCAATCTCTTTCATGCAGTATTATGATAAATGTTCAGGGTTCACTTAGAGTGAGAACATGTGGTACTTAGTTCTTTAATTCTGAGATAGATCACTGAGTATGATAGACCCTAAATCCATCCAAGTTGCTGTGAAGTCCATAATTTTGTCCTTCTTTATGACTGCATAATATTCCATCATGTATGTGTACTACATTTTTTGTCCAGTCTACTTTCAATGGGCAGCATGGTTAGTTCCGTGTTTTTGCTACTGTGAATAGTACTGTAATAAACATGCATGCATAAATATATTTTTGTAGAAATATTTGAGTTATTTCAGGCATAGTCTCAGAAGGGAGATTGCAAGGTCATATGGAAGGTTGGTTTTTAGATCTTTTAGAAATCACCACATTGTTTTCCAAAGAGATATACTAGTTTGCACTCCCATCAACAGTATAGAAGCATTCCCTTTTCTCTGCATCCTTTCCGGCATCTATTGTTTTTTTTGAATTATTGATGATGGTCATCCTGACTGGAGTTAGGTGGTATCTCAGTGTGTTTGCATTTATTTGATGATTAGTGAGGCTGGCATTTTTCATGTGTCTGTTGGCTGCTTGTATATCTTCTCTTGAGAAATGTCTATTCATATATTTTGTCCACTTTTGAATAGGGCTGTTGGGTTTTTTTTTTTTTCCCTTTTGGCATGTTTGAGTTACTTGTAGATGGTGGGTGTTAGGGCTTTGCCAGATATATAGTTACAAATTTTTTTCCCATTCTGAGGGCTGTCTCCCCAATCTCTTAATGGTTTCTTTTGCTTCACAGAAGCTTTTCAGTTGGATGAGATCTCACTTGTCATTCTTATCTCTTCTGGCATGGAATATTGGGGGTTTAATCAGGAATCAGTTGCTTGTTCCAATATCTGTAAGGATCCTATCCAAGGCAATTAACAGATTCAACGCTAATCCTATTAAATTACTAACATCAT
Source organism: Carlito syrichta (assembly GCF_000164805.1). Lineage (NCBI taxonomy): Eukaryota > Metazoa > Chordata > Mammalia > Primates > Tarsiidae > Carlito > Carlito syrichta. The sequence goes on along the minus strand of NW_007259156.1, from coordinate 192,858 downwards.
TCTTCTCAGACCTGTAAATATAAATACGGAAACAACATGGAAACATAAATTACCATGAGTAGCCAAAGCAATACAGTACTCAGCAAAAGAAACAAAGTGGGAGGTACCACACTCCCAGACTTTAAACTTTATTACAAGGCTACTATAATCCAAATAGTCTGGTATTGGTACAAGAACAGGCATATAGAGCAATGGAACAAGATAGAGATTTCGGAAGAAAACCTCAATTTCTCAACTAACTCATCTTCGACAAAGCCTCCACCAACAACCACTGGTGATTGGAGAGCCTATCAATAAATGGTGCTTGGAATACTGGCTGACCACACGCAGAAGAATGAAACAGGACTCCTGTCTATCACCATACACAAAAACCAACAATAAATGAATCAAAGACCTAAAAGTAAAACTTTAGACTATAATAATCTCAGAAAATGCAGCATCGTGAGGAATTAATGTCATTATCTCAGAAGTAGGCTATCCCGGGAGTGAGTTCCAATAAAAGGATGGTTCAATCTCCTTCCCTTCCCTCTCTCCTACCCTCTTGCCCTTGTACCTTCTGCCATGGAAAGATGTAGCAAGAAGGCCCTCACCAGATACTGTCACCTTAGCATTGAGCTTTTCAGCTTCCTGAATTGTGAGAATACTTTTTTTCTTTAAAAAGTACCTAGTCTGTAGTATTCTGTTACAGTAATACAAAATGAACTAAGATAGAATCTCACTCAAATTATTGCACAGATAAAATGTTTATACTGAAAATATAAATCAAGAAGAATTTGTCTCATACATTTATTCATTTGTTGTTGTGTAGTGTGTGGAATTCCTTTCTCTAACAGCATATAGATTTCCTTTTTGAGAATTATTTTCCCTAACATTGTGTGCAAGCCTGATATACCAGCACATAAAGTGATTCTATCTAGCCCTTTTTTTTTTTTTTGAGTTGGAGTCTCACTCTGTCACCCAGACTAAAGTGCAGTGGCCACTCCCGGCCACTGCAGCCTCGACCTGCTGGGCTCCGGCGATCCTTCCGCCTCAGCCTTCCAAGTAGCCAGAACTACAGGTGTGTGCTACCACGCCCAGCTAATTTTTTGATTTATTGTAGAGATGAGGTCTCGCTGCCCAGGTGGGTCTCGAACCCACGGGCTCAGGCAATCCACTCACCTCAGCCTCCCAAAGGCGCGGGATTTCAGGCTGAGCCACCGAGCCCGGCTCTATCTAGCCCTTTAAGAAATTTGAAGGTATCTTGAGACTACATTGGTTTAAAAAAAAAAAAAAGACTTCTGATTATCCTGTTACCGCAAAAGAGAAAAACATGTACTCTAAGCTCAGCTAACAACTATTCTTTCCCTTAGGACTGAGTTTTTAGCAGAGAGATTGAAGGGTAAGGGAAAACAAGACACAGCAAGGCCATAGTGTTGAATTCACACCAAGAAGAGAGCCAGGAAGTGCCTGTTCTGTTTTCTAACCTGCTTCCAAGTTGGAAACCTGTTCAATAACTCCTATATGCTTCCCAATATATTTCTAATACATTCTATCACTCTCTTTTTTACTAAAGTTGGATGAAGTTAATTTTTTGTTACTTGAGACCAAAAGACCCTAACTCATAGACTAATTTCAAGGAACTTATACTTAAGTCCCAGAGAAATAGGACATATAATTGGAAAATGTCTAAAAGGGCATCTGTCAGTATTAGCAGGCAGTAAAAAAATGGAAGTTGAGCTAGACCCTGAGGCAAGGTAGAAATGAATTCCTTTGAAAGGATGTGGGTGAGTATTACAGGTGTGGGAAGAGATAGAAGAAATACACAGTGGGGCTTGAGAGAGGTGAGTTTGAGGACCAAAGTAAAAAGACTGGATAAAGCAGATGGCTCCCTTTGAGAAGTTGTCAAGTCAATAGGATAAAAAGTTATTTTGGATTTTGAAAGATGACATATGAATACTGAGAAATAATGTGGTAAAATATGTCTACTTTTAAATTGTTGGGTCAATATAGACACAAGTGACAATGCAGATTTATAGACTTTTAATTTTGAAAATTGAAATTAGTTATAAAATATACCTAAAAATGTCTAAATATATTGTGTGTAATGGTGCTATATTGTGAATGCTATGCATGAGAGAGTGAGTGAGAGAGAGAGAGAGAGAGAGATATTCTTGTCCAAATCTTTTATTTTCACAAAAAGAAGAAAAAGTGGAGAAAACATTTATCAAAAAGAGAAACACAAGAGATATTTTAATTATTTATCTTATTTTATGGTTTCATTAATTCTAAATATGAATAACAGTATTCATTTTACATTGATGGAGAAAATAAAACAGAAAAGTTAACTAACTTGCTAAAGTTCATGAAGCCCTTGAGTGGAATAGCCAATTTTTCCAAGGTCAAGCATTGATTAAGAGGATTAATTAGATTTTATTGTTGGAAATTTTGAAGGGCATGAACATGCAGTCACATAACGTTGTGCTGGACCAAAGACTCAGAAATAAGACTGTAATATTATTTTGTGTGTTTTCTAGTCCCTTTTGCCTCAAGTATTCCTCGGTGTAAAATATGGAGATAGTAAAGGCTAATACTGTCATAAACGATTTCTTGATCCATTAGTAATATAATTAGGCATAAATTAAAAAGAAACAATTATGTATGTTTCAACAAAAATATTCCCATAATATAATCAAATGTCTATTTTATTCACAGGTAAACAGAATTCCTAATTTCTTCTTGCTTAACTTAAACTGTAGCTTATTTTACTAAAGGCATATGTGAGTTATTATTCACTGTGATGTTTCATTAATTGCAAACTCTTCTCTACTGATATTTCTTTATGGTGTCACTTGAAGGACACCATGAGATTTTGATTTTAATTAAGTCATGATTCTATTGCAATCCTAAACTTAGATATTCCCATTCAATTAATCTTGATTTTGTTCCCTAGATGAAATATGTATATTATTTGTTAAAAGTTGTGGGTCTTACAGGATTTCCTGTGGGAATACTTACATACAAATCATGTTTATTATTAATTTTTTCTGTATTACATTGAATTTTTTTCTTGAAATGCCTATGATATACTTCTATTCAGTGAAATAAACAAAAAGTAGACTTGGCTTATGAAATTATGCTTTTGTTCATAAACAAAGACTACGGATTTAATTAAATAAATTCAGCATTTTCAAAAAGGTTGTGTATATGATTATTAGTATTGGTGAAGTGGTGTTGTTGGTGATTATTTATGGTGACATACATGATACTTTGAAAAACTGAAATAACCTTAATAAAATGTGTTTTATTCTCCATAAGGTGATATATTACAACCTTATAAAAATAAAATAGGTGTATAAATGTGTTTATATATATACATTGAATAATTTTAAAATAGCACTTTTTTCTGTGACCTATGTCTTTTAAGTTATTGGTTGAATGGGAAAGTTTTATAGGTAAACATTTGTCATTCATGATTCCTTTCAAGCATAGGAAGATAATCATGTGAATTACTGGTACCATTTGTCAGTGAATGGCAAAGTAATTCACTGAGATTAAATTTATATGAATATATTTCTATAATTGCACTGAATTTACTAGTTGGCATATACCATTAGGTCAGGAAGCATGCCTTACTATTCACCAGTGTATCTCCATACACTTAATACTGAACTTCATGCATATTAAATATAAATAAATATTTGTTTACAATTTGTATAAAATATTTTCATAAGTGAATGAATTAGCTTCTGGCAAATTCTGACAAGGAGTTAACCCTCCTGACATATATAACTGTAACTTTTGAACAACTATATAAGGCTATTTTTTTTCAGTCATTGAACAAAGCGTAGGACTATGATCCCCACTAACAAATAAAGCTTATGAAAAAAGGTTTACATTTACTGCCTCTCTGCCTGAGAATATTTTTTCATCTGTAATGCCAAGAGCTGGAGCCAAACAGTGTGAGCTCACCAACCAAAAGAAGCAGAGTTCAGCATTCATGACTGATGAAGTGCTTGGAGACTGGGAAAATGGCACCATTGAGAAGGATGGTAGTACATAGACTTTTGTGGAAAGAGGGGGTTGTTTTCTGCTATTCTTTGACTAAAGGCTGGTCTGAGTATTTGAAGATCTTAGTAATTGCAGGTCTTAGCAGACAGTGGCTGCTATAAGACTATTAGTGATGACGAAATCCTAGATGTTGAGCTTTGTTGGAAAACATTGGAATTCCAGTCCAGCTACAGGGTAGGTACCTTGTGAACACTTCTGCATTCAGCTGTGACACCAAAACTTTGTGCCTTCAGGAGTAAGGTACATATACTTCATTTATCCCCCTAGGTTTTCTAGATGGAACCCTGCAACTTAGATCAATAAAGTTCAGATTAACAAGAACAAAACAGAGTATATTAACACCTGCAGCTCAGTGATGAGTAACTCAGAGGGGTAGTTAGAACTTGGGCTTGATATAGCATTTTAGGACAATGGTTTTGTAGAAAAGTGACAAGGCAAAGAAAAAGGGACTTACATTTTCAGAGACAGCAAACTGTGAGAGGGTAAATATATGGTGGAATCTAATTGAAAAGAAAGAGTTGTGCAGGTCTGTCTCAGTACTCACCCCATCTTCTTCAAGGCACAAAACTTCCCTTTTCTCGAGAATTAAGAGCAGCCTTCATTTCTCAAAAGCTTCTACTTTTAGTCAGATAAAAGAAACTCCAAAAAGAGTTCTTTCTGCATCCTTTGTACCTTAAATGCCTTCAGCTAAAAAAATATTTATGACAAAGTGGTATATTTTGGAGGGCATATATTGATTCCCTACACAACTAATTTCTAGTGTATAATTTAAAACACTACACAGGCATAGAACCAGACAGTGTGGTCAAAAGTGAAAACCAAACACAAAAACAAAATAAAAAATTATATTACTATGTTCTCTGATTGTAATATAATATAGAAATAAATATCAAAAGGCATTGAAAAATATTTTTAAAAAGATAATACATCATTATTCTATTAAAACCAAGTTTGCTTTAATACATTTTTAATGCTGATCAATTTAAGATATTAAATTCTATTTCATTATAACTTTTATTAGGTCAAAAATCCCAGCAGGGCCTCCACAATGTTAGGTCATGTCAGACAGTGGTGAGGAAGTCTGTGATCCCATGCCATCCATATGATGCAAATAATTGCACCGAAGTTAGATTAAAAAAATACAGTTTATTTAGAAAGTAAACTAGAAAGAGGGTAGAGATATACCTCCCCAATGTAGGGGAGGAGGTCAAAGCTAGGAAACATGGCAGTCATAGCTCAAAGAGTCACATGGCCAGACTAGAGTTCAGCAAAGCAGTGGTGAATAGCCACTTGAGGTTGATGGGGAGCTGGTTGTTAAGTTCCTGCGTGGTGGTCTCTTCCACCTCTTCAGGAATGGAACAGGTAAGTGCAGGTACTGACATCAGGTGATGGATGGCAGACAGATAGATGGGTTAATCACATGACTGTTGTCATGGTGATGGAGTCTGTGTCATGTAGATCACAAAGGACTGATTAGGTTAACTTGGTTCTTATGGATGGAGATAAATACTTAGAATAGAAAAGTTAATTAGTAAAAAACAAGCTGGGGAAGGATTGTAAAACAATTAACAATAGCTACCTCTGAGGAACCTGTTCTGTCCTTGATGAGAGGGCAAACTAGGTAACGTTAAGAGAATATTGCAGAACTAATATGTGTTAAAACATTTTACAGTGTTAAAATTGCTGCTCATTGGGTACATAAACTCCATCTTTGTCTTTTCAACTTTAAAATTGATTTTCATGATTGTTTTTGAATCTGAGTAACTTTTCGTGTATTTATTAGCCATTTGTTTTCTGTTGGAAATTTCCCATTTGCTCAACAGGCAAATAGATGTGTATTTCATTGTACGAATTTATGTTTTCCAGGCTTCAGCTCTATGGGCATTCAGCTTGTTGGACAATTCAGCCAGGTTTATTATCTTATATTTTTGAGAATTACAGAGCTAATATTCCTTTTCATTACTCTTACTGATTCTGGCTTATAGTGGCCTGCAAGTTTTTGATGTGAACTCATATTTGGCAAATATTTCTTTTCTATGAAGGGACAAAATGTGTCTCGGGTTGGGAACATATTGCTTCACAGTTGTTATTGTTGTTGTTATCATTTCACTTTGTGTCAGTCAAGTGCCTTAGAACTATCACTGTCTATATGAATCGTGTAAAATTTTTCCCTTGTGGTCTCTTCCATGATGAAGGTTTGTAATTTAGACTTAAACTCTATTGTTACTACACACTTTATTTTTATTTACTTCTTTGTTTTTTTACAGTTGATTTTTATGTGTCTGTCCAGAATTCAGGTAGAGTTAAACTTTGTACCCCCTCCCTGAAGCAACAAGTTGGACTTATTTATCTTTTCTTGAAGGTGCAATTTTTTAAGAGTCAACCTCTATGCTAAGATCTTGACTTTACTTTATGCATAATGGTCACAAAACCTAATCTTAGACCTAAGATATAGATTCCACCAGTCTCCTGTACCCCTTCCAACACTGACCAGTGGCCTTGTGTTGTCAGCCCATAAGCTCATCAATCTCTTGCTAGGTTTTCTCTACTTTGCCCACTTTGGAAATTTCTTTTTCTTTTACCTTTTTCTTCTCTTTTTATTTTTATTTGCATGACCACTTATACATCTTTGAAATATATATAACTTGATTTTCTAATGTTTAAAGAAAAGATTTTAAAAGTGCTCAGATCAGAGGGAATCTTTTGACTGCAGTATAACCACAGAAAAATGAACATCATTGTTCTTGTTTTTATACCTCTGCCATTAAACACACATATACTTATACACACAAATTAATCCAAAACTATGAATTACCTACTTAAAGAATCCTACACGATAGCCACTAACATTACTGACCTTAAAGTGTATTCAAAGGCTAGAAACACAAATCAAAGATAGCAAACATACTTGCAAGAAGGAAAATTGATAAATACTTATACTATATATATATTCTTTATAGATATTTTATACATAGTTGATGTAAAAATTAATAAACAAGTATGTATGAGTACAGGTATGTTATCTGGTACATTTATTATAAAGGAGAAATGTTTATGAGGAAACTAATTGCATGCCACAGAGGTTTGGAGAGAGATATTTTTAAGATGATTCAACTGATGCTTTCTTATTGCCTTTGCCTAAAGTGAAGTAGAATGTAAAAACTGAAAAATGTTGTCAATAACAAAATTCTATCAACAGAATCAGGTTGTGGAGAAAGGTAGATAAAAAAGTGAAGTAAAGCCATTTGCTCAAAATGAAATAAGTTAAGCATTTAAATTCTAAACAGAAAACTCCCAAACAGAATCATAAGTCTATGAAAGCCAGGGTATTTGTTGCACCCTACCCTAAAAATAAGAATGTCTTTATTACATTAAACATTCAACAAATATTTGATAATAAATGAATTTTTATATTACGTAAAAGGAATGGAATTTGTGTGTTAACCATGTCCTGAAAGTTAAAACTAAATACACTTTTTCTTCAATATCCAATAATTTATTAAAAAGTGAAAGGCAGAAAATAAATAACAATATAATGTTCACAATTGCCAGTTCTTTGGACCTAAAAATAGATATATCATTTACATAATAGCATTGTTTCATTTGCATTTTGAAGGACACCTATAAAAATTGCTCCAACTGGAAAATACATTATAGGAAAAAGGCATTAAAATAATTGTTTCTTTATTGAAGCTTTTAAGTTAAAATGTCACTAGACTAGAAATCTCAGGAAAAATACTTAAACCTTCTCTTACTTTATACCTTCTCAGCTTTTTCATGAAAAGAAAATCTTCATAATTGTTATGGCACATAAATTAAGACTCATTGTCAACTATTGATTTGGTGAGAAATTTTCAGTTCTATCATTTGATGGAGATTAGTTGAGAATTACACCTTGCATAATTCAGAGTATAAACCCTCTTAAACACAGAAGTTCACTTGTCTTAATAGGAGATAAGAAAATGTGTTGACCTGGTAGTATTCTAGTGAACGTTCAACAGCAGGCTTTCTAGAAATACAAACCCTCCTTTACAAGCACTTACCCACTCCTATATTGTGATTATTTTCACATTGTTCTGTTCAAGCTACCAGCGTGTTATCCATGAACAAGGAGTTGAGAAGAAGTGTATTCAATGGACTCTCAAGAGTCTGTGTGAACCATCACCTTCACACCAATAGTGCCTCTCAACAAGTAGTAGGAACATAGGCAGGGAGCATGAAAAGAGTGTCATATGTAAGAAAATGTGACTTTTCACTTACTACATCTGAGGGAAATGTTATTTCCAGGCAACAGAAAAAGAAGGTTCTTTTTCTACTATCAATGCAGTAGATCTTCATTAGAAGAGAATCTGCCAAACACTGAAAATTGAGATTGAAGCTTTACAAAGTGCTCTGCTCTTGAGCAGCATATATGAAAGAGGTCATTTTAGTATTCCCAATTGTACAGAGATAAGTAATTCTTATCTTGACTCTGAAAATACATCATATCTATGCAAAACATCTCAAAAAGGTATAAGCGAATATATATATATAAAGTACAGTATGCTTACTGAACACAGATATATAAACTATACTAAATACAAGAAAAAGAACACAGCAATGAAAGTATACCTCTAATTCTAATTGCTAGTAATAAAAGAAACAATATATCTACTTGAACCTCTTAATAGTAGTTAAGAAGGGACCCATCACTTTAACTGAGACAAAATCAAGGCACCACTGGAGAAGAACAAAATAAGATTCAGGAATGAAAGTTTTATTTCTATTAAAATTAGTGTTGATGTAAGGAACTTCTGCAAGTTAGCTGCAATGTAATACCAAAATTAAAATCCAATATCAAAGCCATTAGTAAACACAATTGAAACTTAAGATAATAAAATTATTGGTGTGGAGTATACCTCTCTAAAGTTCTATGAGAATGGGAATAAAAGTGATAGTTTTAAAGCCTGGATAGCAAAGTGATAGTTTTAAAGCAAACCAGGTGATAGTTTTAAAGCCTGGATAGCAAAGACCCAACATCTGAATAATGTGTGTTCCCGAAAGATTTTCAAAAGAACAGAGTATATAAAATATTTTAAAAATCAAATACATGCTGAGAGGTGGCCTCCCTTTCTTCTTAAATTTGTCCTAGCCCTTGACCTTGAGAATCTGACGATTTAGACACCACTCTTATTTCTGACAGGGCACATGGGCAGGGCTCTGAGATCAAAATTGGCGTGATAGGGGCCAGTTGGGTTGGGACTAAAGATATACCAGTTGTGTTGGGATATTGTTGCATACACAATGCTTGACCAAATAAATAACTTGGAGACAATTGGAGCTATATTTTTTTAATGTTAAAGGGAATTACGAAAATAGAAAGACTGAAGATTCGAATGAAACTTATGATGTTGATGTAGAGCCTTATAGGTATTGATATAAAGTCATGTATGAATATACACACATACATAAGAACACATATATGTACACAAGCATGCAAAAACAGAAAATAAGGAAAAAAATAAATGTGATAAAATGATGATGGGAAAACTGCTATCCAGAAGACTTTAATTGAATATTGCTACTTTTCTATTGATTTAAATTATTTCAAAATAAAAAGTTAAAATAATGTAACTGGAGAAGAGATTTCTGAAATAAAAAGATATGCAATTAGAATATTAGTTGAAAATAAAGCACTCCTCCCACTTATTCTCTGAAACACAACATAGCCAGAATTGCATTTAATATAATAAATACTCATTATAAGACAATTTTAAAAACATAGGTAAGTTTTAGCTAGGTGTGATAGCACACACCTGAAGTCCCAGCTACCCAGGAGCCTGAACCCAGTCACTGCGCTTCAGCCAAGGTGGCAGAAAGAGACCCTGACTCAGAAACACTACTACTACTACTACTACTAATAATAAATACATACATACATAAATAAATATACAGGTAAGCAAAATTTAAATAAGTTAAATTCTGCTACCCAGAGAAAATTGTTATTGACATTTTGCCTCTCTTTTTTCTGATGTTTTCCAGTGCTGTAGGGTTTAAAGGACAGTTTTAAGAACTCAACTGAAATCCAGATTCTACCACTCATTACTGGTATAGACTTGTCTAGTAACTTATTTTCTTTATATGAAGTGGAAATAATGATACCGACCTTATTAAGTTATGACACAAATAAGATATAAACTATACTCCAATAATTCTTTTATAATCCTTTCAAAATCAGTGCTTCAGAATCTTGCCCTATGTAGTAATCTTGTCAGTGGCTAAAAACATTGAACTTTTGGCAAATTCACTGCTTCATAAGGCTAAATGTTCTACTTCTGGAAAACATCAATTTTAAAAATACCGTTTTTATTTTAAGCCAAATGTAACTTCTTTTATAACTTTTAACTATTGCTCTTAGTGTGTTTCATTGATGTAACAGAAAGGATTCACTGTCCCTTCTATTACATAGAAAAGCAAATATTTAAATGTTGCTATTTTAACAAATGTATTGCCTTTTTCAAGGTCAATCTTCCTAATCTAATCAGTCCTTTTATTGTCTTCTCTTTGAGACACTTCAACGTTCTTTTAATTTTTATTCTAGACATATTCTAACTTAAAAATATGTCTCTCAAAATTTGTATCCCAAGAGTAAAACAACAAATACTGTCTGATCTGAAAGTCTGATAAGACTGCTGCTAACCTTGACAAGATTACTAAATTATTTTAATTTAAAATTAGAAAATGTCCAGATACTTTCCTATTTTTGTGTCACTGATTTAAAAGCAATATTAAGTGAGGAAGTTTACAAATGGTTGGATGCAGGAGAGTCAATTAATAACTGATTATGCAGGAGAGAAGCATGGGCCTTTGAATGGGAACACATGGCTGGGCAGGTGAATAAAGGTTTGAGAATTGTCAGGGAAATGATCACAAGATGCCAATAATTGCTTACCAGTCTCCCAGACCTTATGAATCCTAATAGGAATTTTAAAGAACACGGGGGATGATTGCACTTTGTCAGAACAATCAAAGCAATATTCCAGTTTTCACAGTGCAAAGGAAAGGTGCATCTCATATGTACAGCCTCATTCACCTTGGTTCTTGCGGTCATTTGTGTAATCAATTCCTCTGGACTTCAAATATTCTTTCTCTGCTCTGCAAACATCTCTTCCCCGCTTGTCAAACTCAATTGGCACTGTGCAAATACATCCAACGCCATTCAATACAGGGATTTTGTCAATGCCTCTCTTCAAATCTGCACAAAAGATTGAACAAAAGATTTTGGATAATTTTAGTAGGACCAAGTTGAGTGGAGTGGAGCTATTTTCATAGTTAGGAAAATGGCCTTTTAAGTTAGTCTTAGATTTTGTTCTCTTTTATAATGTGTGACTTCATTGAAATGTTCCATGTACTTTTCAGTGTTTATGGTCACCTCTCAACTAGGTTCTCATTGTTTTTCTTTAATATATCCCTCCCTCATTTTTTTTCTATACCATATACAATGCTCATTTTGAAAGGGCAAAGAAAGATGTTTATGGTGAGAGAACAACAAAATAAAAACAAAGAAATAAAAGCATACGCGTGTGTCAGTTTATTTAGGTAAACAGGTGTGTATTAAGCAACTATTATGTGACTGGAGCTGTGCTGGGCATTTGCAGATACAATGATTCACAGCACGTTTGTGGTCACAATGATGTTTTGAGGTTCTAGTCATGTTAGGGCAAATAATTGAGAGATTCAAGACAGTGAGCGGTTCCATGAGATAATGGCAATTGTTTCATAAAGCTCTGTGACTCAGATGAGGTTAGAAAGGGAATATAGGATAAACTGAATATTTTATTCAGTTGGGCTCAGTTAATCTTTCTGCCTCAGACTTCCAAGTAGCTGGAACTCCAGGCACATCCCAACATGCTTGGCTAATTTTTTGATTTATTGTAGAGATGAGGTCTCACCAAGTTGTCCACACTGGTCTCAAATCCGTGGGCTCAGGCAACCCTCTCACCTTGGCCTCCCAAGGTGTTGGGATTATAGGCACAAGCCATTGCACCTGGTTCATTTTAACCATTTTTCAGTGTCTACTTCAGTGATGTTAAGTGCATTCACATCATTGTGTGACCCATTACTGTTACCCACTTCTAGATCATGTCTTCCCAAACTAACTCTGTGTTCATTAGACAACTCCTTGTTCCCTTTTATCCCCAGACTCTGGTGACCACTATTCTACTTTTTGTGTCTGTAGATTTGATACTTTATGCATCTCAGATAAATGGAATCATATAATAGTTGTTCATTTTTGTCTGATTTTGGTTTATTTCACTCGGCATAATGTATTCACGGTTCATTCATGTTGTAGCTTCAATCAGAATTTCATTTCTTTTTAAGGCTAATTAATATTCGGTTGCATGTATATAACATATTTTGTTTACCCATTTATCTGTTGATGGACATTTGGATTGTTTCCACCTTTTGGCTGTTTTGAACAATGTTACTATGAATATTGGTGTACAAATATCTGCTTTCAATTATTTTGCCTATATGCTTGGCAGAGGAATTGCAAGATCATATGTGCGCTATGACTTCAATCAACTTTGCATTAGAAATCATGGACATAAATCCAATTACAAAGCAGTTTTATGAAAAATTACATTTTTAGTTTTTAAGAAATTCTGTATAAGTTAATTTTCTGAGTAAGAAAAATCCATGAAGCAGTTGTGAACTTGTGAGAGCAATACAGAGGGGAGAAATTATATATTTCTAAAGTTGCTAAGTGAAGAAAATTTAAATTTGAATTTCAGCTCCATAGAGTAGACAATCCCCTGCATGCTTTTAAAATTTTATTGGTCTCAGTTTTGCAAACATAACTACTTCTTTAATTTTGATTTCTGTTTACTCTCACAGCATATTTTTTCTTCATTTTTAGGTATCATATATAAAAAAATAAAGTAAAATAAAAGCTCATAAGACACATCTAATTACTCCCTTGCAAAACTTGAGCTAGTAAGATTTCCCTGGAATGGTGATATTTACATCTATTAAACAATGTCAAAGTTGGTAGATTGATGTAATACTTGTAGAGCTAAATACTCCCAAGAATCAAGACACAGGAATATTTAAAAGTTTCAGTAAATCTCTCAGAACAACTAAGGCTTTTTATAAAATAGCAGTAAGCCAACAAAATTGAAAAAAGATGGCACTATGTTACCCTTCAAGTCTTTGTTTTCATTTAGGAATCTGCATAAAATTTTAGGTTGTATGTTCTAAAATGTTTAATTAATGACTTGGAAGAAATAATGCTAGTAGATATATATTCTTTCCCTATTCTTTCTTAAGTAATGTCTTCTGGGTATTTTAAATTTAACGTTACCAAGATACTCCTTCCCTCTCCCAAACCTCTCCCCAGTAAAACCCTGCTTGAGGAAATGGCAAGGCCATGAGTTCCAATGACATAAACAGCAGAATAAATCCTGAATGCTATTTACCTCCCAGAAAACTCTCCATCAGCAAGTTTGTACCTATAACTCATCACAAATTAATATTCTTTCACTAGGTATAGTTTTTCTACTCAGCTCCATATCCCATTAGTCCTGTTTTCTTACTTGGGCTTACTAGGAAAATATTCTCCTAATCAGTTTTCCTTATTTCCAGAGTCCTATACTTTTCCTCATCTACAATCCATTCTCCACTTATCTTAATTTCTGCTGTAACTTTCCCTGACTTATTTAAAAAATTCAAAATCTTTATTATGGCTGTTTATATGAATGAATCCTACCTACACACACACACACACACACATATATACACACACTTATATATAATATCTTATGTATATGATGGGTTTGTGAAGGTAAGTGATTCACCTTTGAACAGGCATAATAATTATGCCAAGTGACTTCTGGGTAGGATTTTTTTTTCCCCTGAGAAAAAGAGAACTTGGGAAAAGAAATGTATTTTTTCCCATCTTGATTACCATTATAACCAGAAATGGTATTTTGAAAGATAGCAGGCATTTGGTAATTATAAGACTGCCAGTCTAAGAACAAAAAAATAAAAACAAGCAATATATGCTGAAGCTGGCAGAACAGCTGGGTCCTTGATGATATTAGCATACATAATGAAACAATTTGAAATTTCTGGTAATGTGAAATTAAATACCTTTTATTGCTTAAGCTACTATATCAATAATCTGTTGTTGAATAATAAATTACCCTAAAATTTTGTGGCTTAAAATAATAATTCACTGTTACTTGAATTCTATATGTTGACTCTGTGGTTCTGTTGATCTGGACAAGGCTTAACTAATCTTGCCTGGACTCAGTCACGCATCCATGCTCACCCAACAGAACAACTGCATTTCTGCTTGGATGATCTCAGCTGGGCCCTCTCATATATTTATTTGGGCTCTTGGCTTGGGCAAACGAGCTAAATCAACTAAGTTCCACATAATCCTTTATTTTTCAACAGGCTAGTATAGATTCATTCTCATGGCAATAATAGGAGTTCCGAGTAAATGAGTGATGATGTCAAGGTCTAGAGTCAGAACCGGCATACAGTCACTTCCTCCATATTCTTCTGGGCAAAGAAATTTGCAAAGCCAGCTCATGTTCAACTGGAGAGGAAAGAGACTCCACTGTTTGATGGAAAAAGCTGGAATTTCATATACAAAAGGCAGAGACAAAGAAGGTTGGAGTATTGGAACCACTTTTGTAATCCATTTACCGGAATATCATTGCTTGTGATTAACCACAGGATATGTCCTTACACTATAAACTGTTTTTTCTTCCCTATTTCTGAAGGATTCTTTTCTTGGCTTTTTCCATAGCTGATTCATTACATTTTTAAGTTTTTCACTTAAATGTAATTTACTTAGGAAGATTTTATCATTTTTAAAGTTGCCTTACTCTCTTCATTTGTAGTTATTTTATTTTCCCATTAGAATATAAGCTTAGCAAAAGTGGGACCTTTACCTTGTCCGTGCCAATAGTTTATATATTTCCTATTATATGAAAAGTACTCAATGTTTTTGGATGGTTAAATAAATATTTTAAAAGAATCAATACATAATCACTGTAATGGGGGAAGTAAATTTCTATTTTCCCAGCTTGTTTTATGTGCGCATGAGAGTGAAGTTTATTATTAATATGGGAACAAGTAATGAGGGAGAGAAAAACACTATAAATCTCAATCATTTTATTAGTTCCTTATCATTTTGTATATATGTATGTGTAATGCACATATACACTACACACACACACACACATACACTCACACACACACACCTTTTGCATAATGTATGTATATACTTTGCTCAACCATGCTTCCACCATTTTCTTTGACTGTCCTGCCTGTCATGTGGCCATGTTAGCATTCATTTGATTAACACCATCTTTTGAGTGAACGTCATATGTAAAATGCTTATACAATTTTTGGCACCTCCTATACATATATATGTGTATATATATGTGTGTGTGTGTGTGTGTGTGTGTGTGTGTGTGTGTGTGTGTGTGTGTGTGTAAATATAATTATTTTGACAAAGTGAAACAGATATAGTCTGTACTATTCTGCAAACTTTGTTTATACATATATATAAACAAACTTTGTTTATATATATTTTCCTGCATAGAATGAGCATTTACTATTTTTACTTTCTGATATGTTTTTTCCCTCTTTTTTTTTTTTGCTATATTAAATGCCATCTTTCAAGAAAACTTCTGGGTTTCCACTAGATAAGTTGGCTTTCTCCACCTATCTAATTATCTAATTATCTCTTTGTATCCATTGTAGAACCTGGCATATCTTGTTTTTTCAGTCATCCAAAACTTGATATATGTCCCTAGAAATTGGGGTACAAGTTTCTGAAAATCTGAACCTGATTACTCTCTTTCATTTCTTCATGTACTAGGATTTCTTACATGTAAATAACAAGTTATCAATAAATATTTTAACTTGAATTAAAGTATATGATACAGTCTGTCTTATAGTATAGATGTCAGATTCAATCTTGAAAGTAGCTGTAAGATAAAATAGTCTTTATTTTTGCCTTATGAATTTGAATCTGCTACTTATCACTTAACATCCCTGTATAATCTCTAAAGGAGCTGCTTGCCTTTTGTAATTTTGCAAGTTATAATAATATTGCATAGGCACATTAATACAATTGTCTAACTTGCTTTCTCCTAGCAATTGTTCACTGCTTATCCTACGCTCCTACTTCTGTTGGCTTTGTCGCCTTCATTATATCTTATCTCCTATTATGTTTCCTCCCAATCACTGAATTCCATTCCCACTCAGTGTTGGGACTTTTTTTATCCCCAGCTCCTGAAACCTTCCAAGATAAACTCCTTCAATTACAGTCACTCCTATCCTCTTCAACAGAGGCCCCTAACAATAAACAACTTATTCAAAAGGCAGTTGAAGAATAATTCCCAAATGAGCTTAGTGTAACAAGAAACTGGAACCATAATATGGTTTTTACTCTTTGAACTCCCATTAATATCCTCATTGTAGAAGACTGTTTGATATTGCCTTATAAGCAGGACTTCAGCAGTATGATATCAAACACAGAAATATTCTGCAGTATTAAATATATCCTATCGTACTAAGAAACTACTTCAACAGCACAATAAATTAAATGTCACCATGAAGTCAACATAATTAAATAAGTGACAAACACTTAAAATGTGATAGAGATATCATAAAATTTTAGTTTGATATATTTAAATAAAGTATTTAGAAATATGTCCTTTAAATTTTAAGTGATTTTTAAAGGAAGAAAAACTGAAAAGTCGGCTACAAATATGCACAATTTCAAGAACAAAAAGATTTAGAAATTTTTATTTGTAAACCCATTCCAAATATAGACTAAAAAATGAAGTTGAAGAAGTCTATCAAATTCCCCATTCTGTCTCCTGTCTTTCTTTTCCTCTGGACATCCTGTACTCTACATACATTCTACATACTATCCTGTATTCTGTTTTTGAAGAGTGTTGAACTCAGGACCTATCAAAACTTTAAAGATATAATAAAATTTTGTTTTTTTACATGTCTATCCAAATATTAGTTTGGTAGAAATGGAATTCAGAAAAGTGCCAGTGGGAAAAAAGGAAAGAGAAAGAAAGGAAGGAAGGAAGGAAGGAAGGAAGGAAGGAAGGAAGGAAGGAAGGAAGGAAGGATGGAAGGAAGAAAGAAAGAAAGAAAAAAAGGAGGGAGGGAGGGAAGGAAGGGAGGCAGAAGGAAGGAAGGAAGGATAGAAGGAGAGGGAGAAAGAGAGAGCAAGAGAGAGAAAGGAAGGAAGGAAGGAAAGAAAAATGACCTCCAAGAAAGGATAAATAAGAATTTCACTGTGAAGCCTCCATGACACACATAGCGTCTAGTATTGGCATATAGAGATCAGAGCTCAGTCTTCATGAGATATGACAGAAATTTTTCCTAAATTTGGCTCCAACATTAGGGACCACATTGATTAGATATTCCACAGTTGATCGAGTGCATAAAAGAAATTTTTACCAGTATGTTTTGCAAGGGAGCATCATTACTTCCTATGTAACCGCTCAAATAATTATCAGATTTGGTACAGCTCCCCCAACACAGTGACTCCCTTTTTTGGACCTTGAATAAAATGAATCAAGTCGAGTTAGCCTCAGACTAGAGTAAAAAGTGTCCCCATGTCTTCACTGTGTGTTGCCCTCCTAGCCTTCATACCTTGACACCTCATGCTAAATCAATTCATGGAAAAATACTGACAGCATTGGTGGCTCTCAGTCATGGCAAATACCATGAAGATATGGATGTCTAGTGTTTAGTAAATATTTTTCTATACCAATAGAGGTATTTACTGCTGTAAAATTCACTGAAATCATTTTATTTTACTTGGGTGTGGGAATCTTAAATCTTGACCTCCTTTGTGTATCTCTGTGGACAAAGGTCACAAGTCAAGCGACCTTTTTTGGTAGGACAAACTCTCTGAGAACTTAAAGAAAGATTTGGATTGTAAACCTAACGTACCCTATCAGATAATTTGTGTACTTGTCTTTCTCTAAAAGTTATGCTTCTTTTCTGTAAAAGAAAAAATAAATCACCTTGGGATTAAAAAACAAAAAGAATTTCACTGTTTAGACAAAGAACTCTACTTGCCCTGTTCTCTAGATTTCTTTATGAAGTTCATCATCTCCTCAACCTATGTATTGGTACCTGTAATGTTTGGAGATACTGAAAGAGGCACAGGACAAAGGGCCAGTATAAACTAAGCGTTTATTGGGGGAGAAACTCCCGGGCGAGGTCCCGTGGTCGGGAAAGATGGGCCAGAGGAGTCGCGCCCAAGGAGGGGCAGGCTTGGGTTTATTAAGGGTCCTGTATTTGGGGATGGTGTGGGGGCGGCAGTGAAGCGGGGAGACAAAGTGTCACATCTGGCGTGGGCTGGAAAGTTTCTGTCTGGCCCTTCTCAGCAGCTGCTGGCAGGTTTCAGAAAGCTGGTATGTGGTTTGTGGGTTTAGGGTGGAGGGGCAGATGGGGGAAGGTGAGTGCTGCATATCCCCAGAGCACTACTTACCCTGTTCTCTAGATTTCTTTATGAAGTTCATCATCTCCTCAACCTATGTATTGTTACCTGCTTACCTGAACTATATAAACTATCAAAAAACCTATAGTTGTGTCTCTTTCTTTATTACAAAAAGCCATGTGTGCATATGTGTATGTGTTGGTGTGTTTGTGTGTGTATGACAGAGAGAGAAAGAGAGATGAGTTGGAAGAGAATAAGAAGAAAAAGAAAAAGAGACAAATTTTAACAAAATCTACACTAACACACATAATATAGTAAATACTATAAAACCATGTTACAAATTGTGAAAGAATTAAAAGGTCTATTTTTAAATAACTGTCTTGTTCTTTCTCACATCCATACAATTTCACACACACACAGACACACACGCGCGCGCACACACACACACACACACACACACACACACACACAATCACGAACTTCCATTCACAGAATAGTAGACTAAAGTGGCCAAAGTAGATCTGGTAATTCTATAATCTTGCTGAGGGTATCCGTGTTTCCTCTATGCTCCTAACTATTCTCCCCAGCAATAACTCTCTCTCCCTTTCTCTTCACAGATCTTGACCACAGCTTCTGGGAGGTTATTTTTATCTTTTAACTTCCTTAAAGAAATCTAAAGAGGACACTGGGAGACACATCCTCCTTGGGGTTTTGGAGGAAGGTTAGGATACCTTTTCTAGCTTTGTTCTGTCTGTAGAAAACTGGATGTACAAAAGTCATTTTAAGTCTCAAAGTGTCATAGTTCATTTTAATCGAGGGTGGTGACTTTATTGGCAGCACAATTCTCTAAAACTTCAATTAATTTTTTAAAATTATTTTTATTGTGGTCAGCATAATGCACTTGTAGTTACATTCATTTTCTTTTTCCATCTGCAAGCCTATCTCTAAATTAAATTATAAGTTCATTAACTTATCAAGTTTTCAAGTAAGATGTCCATTCTTTGTATTTTTTCTCTGAGTTCTTTATCCAACTAAAAAACAAATATTGGATATTGCTTATTTAATTGATTGGTTTCAGTGAGGATATAAAGGCTATACTCTTTATTTTGCCTTAATCAAAGACTGAGTCCTAACTGGACTTTATCACTCAAATCATTTTATAGTGTACCTTTTATAGGTTGAATATGAGAAACACTTACATATTTTAAACCTGCAAGTCCTAACGTTTCTGAATTTTCTCTCTTCTTTTAAAATTCTTTTTAACTGGCCAATGTTTTTCTGAGCTCATTTTTTTCGTATAGCACTTTTTGTAACACTAGTAATGCAGCTAATTGTGGTTGAAGGAGGAAATAGATGCTAATAACATCATCAGGAGCCCACTTTCTTAATCAATTGCCTTTTTAGTACTTGCAGATAATAGTTTTAACAAATGGTTTGTCATGGTATTTCATTCAGCCTTTAATAGTAAATTCTTTTCTGCCTGAATCCTGATCCTAAAACCAAAGCCACACTATTTAATAAAAACGTCCTATTTATTTCCTTTTAAAAATTACTTTTAGGTAACGATTATTTTTCATTAGTTTTTGCTGAGCTAAGCTGTGATATCAAGAGACCTGAAAATCTCAGAATCTTAACAGTGAAAACAAAGAGATTTACTTCACTTTCTCCTTACATGTTGGTTACAAGTAGACTAGTGCTCTATTCCATGTCCCCTTTAATTCAGTGCATGTTGTCTTCATGACACAGAGAAAAGAGCTGTAACAGAACCATAAAATGGCTCTTCCATCTTTTACACAGGATTTGCATATAATGGAATTTTATCCTAAGTAGTATGGACTAAATTGTGTCCCCCAAAACCTTTAAGCTGACGTCTTAATACCCCATGTGACTCTGTTTGGAGGTAAGACCTTTAAGAAGGTAGTTAAGTTTAATGAGGACATAAAAGTGGGGTCCTAATCTAATGAAACTGATGTCCTTATAAGAAGAGAGCAAGAGACACCAGGAATGAGTACACTCAGAGAAAAGGTCACATGAGGATACAAGGAGAAGGTGGCCATCAACAAGCTAAGGAGACAGGCCTCAGGAGAAACCAAACCTGTTAACACATTGATCTTAGACTCCCAACCTCCAAAACTGTGAAACATAAATATCTGTCATTTTAGTCTTCTAGTCTAGTCTATGGTCTTTTGTTAGGGCAGCACAGGCAGATAGATGTATCAGGTATGTCACACGCTCAAGACTGACAACTTGATATGGAAAAATAAATTCTTCCCACAGGGAAGCAGTGGATATTTCATGGTATTAGCAAGAAATTATATGAACCACTTTGAAGGAGAATGCAATGATTTTGAACAATAATCTTATTCAGCACAGGTATTTTGCTAGTTAACACTGAACAGATATGAAAGTGTTTTTAAACTTGGTTCTTGTTTTCATTTGACCTAGTATTTTAATTGTTATCACTCTTTATTATTTAGGCTAGTATAAAATATTTTCAAGTCCTTAGAATCTGAGCGATTTTTAATAAAGTAAAAAGATTTTTTAAAAACTCAAAAAGGCTCTTTAAAAACCAGAATAAGTATAATATGATGATTCAAAAGAAAAATTATTAAAATATATTTGAAATCTTTATTTTTTTTATATGGGACATTAGCTGTGGAAAAAGGACGTTTAGGTACATCTTTGTCGGGACTCATGGATGATGCCTCCAATATCAAAGAACCTTATATGATACATGTACATTCTAATACTTCATAAGTGCTGCTCTCTGTAAGTTAACATAAGAATATTAATATTAGTCACTCATGGTCCCTATTCTTCGTGAAATACTTAACCTTAAATAAGAAACATAGGTGGAACAAACTACTCTCAATTAAAATGACTGAATAATAAAAGCAGAGCTTTAAGGGATAGGTAAGATAGTAGATATCCAGAGATGGCAGAGATAGATATTTTAAAAGAAAAGGATAATAAAAACTAAAATTCTAAGACTTTTTTCATTGATTTAAATAGAAGTAACAGGGTGCCATTTACTATTTCTTCATCTTAAAAAACCTTGCATTATTCAATTCAGTCTTGTAAATATGTGAAAGGATAAGTGTACTTCCTTTTCTTCCTTTCCCAATTAGGAAGACAGAATACCACATTCTTTCTTCTCTCTTGGCCATACAGGCATCTTGTGGTATTGTGCTGGTATCTGGTTTAAAGCAAGGAACACAAAGGGGTTACTGATGGCCTATATTTTTCTGGTCTGAACAACTATATATTACCATTGATAAAAGTATGGGTATAAATCTGAGTATACCACTTCAAAACTTGACGGTAACATTGAGGGCTATGGTTTTAAAAACTGGTTGTATAAACAGAAACGAATGGCTTCTTGAAAGTATTTCAACATCCACTGAGGCTTAGCGGAAATTCCGGACTCCCTACTGCTTGACCAGTTTCACCTCAATGTTTATCTAATGTCCATTTAAACTCACTCAAAATCTTCCCTTTGAAAAAAAATGGCCAAAGTGTATTTGAGAACCCTCCATGAAATTCTTTAGCTTAATATATAGTATTATCGTGGTTTGTTTCTTTGTTCTTTCTCTTTATATCCATATAAAACAGTCTTGAAATATTTTGTCAACTTTATTAAATATGTTTCATTTGCCCAGATGCTTTTTCTTACCTACAACCTTTACACTTACACTATCACTTTAACACACTGTGCGTTCATTTACTTAACAGTATGAGGAACAAAAAGTAACAAGTAGTGTAAGACAGGGACACGGAGAACTGGGACAAATTTACTACTTAGGAATGTATCGCAATGCTATAGAAATGTACTTCATTGATATAGATAAGGTCTGGATAATAAGTAAGAAGACGATGTCTCTTTCATGTACAATTCTCCCCTAAAAGCACTTGAAAAAGGGTTAGATGTTGAGACAAGAGACAGTTTGAAAACTTCAGAAGCTCAACTTACCCTTGGCTGCGGCTCATTCTTGCCAGACCTTGGCCCAAATAGCTAGAAGTTTAAGTCTTGATCTTTGAAGTATTTTGTAACCTCAAAGCAGAGGAGCTCAGAGATGGAAAACTGAGGCTCAAAGAAGTCATGACAATGTGATATCAGAAAAAAGGAACCCTTATATATCAAATGATTTTTCCTCCTATCTCTAAATTTAATGGCCCATACATTATCTCATATATCTCTACATCTAACAAGAAATAAAATTCTATAGTTGCATGGTCCTCTGACTAGAAATCATGTTAGAAATCAGCAGACGAAAATCTGTTCTTCATGTCTCTCATTTTAAGTCTAAGCTATTTCTAGCTTCAGTGAGGATGGCAAACAGCTATTCATCTTCCTTAGGCTTACCATATATTTAACAACAACTCTATTAAACAGTCCTTCCTGGCTATATCTTGAGCCGGTGTCCGATTATATTTTATCATTATATTTTATTATTTTAGGTTGGCATTTATCTTACTCAATTAGCCTCTTTTTCATATTAATGTTGTGTATCATTTTTTACAAAGAGTTTTGTAGGTCATGATGTAAGTTAGTGCTGCATGAAGATGAATTGTTGGGAGAAGGAAATAAATAGCAAAAAGTACGACTGACAAGGAGGCAAGGAAAATGGTCAGGTTAGCTAATGAGCCAAGAATGTGAGAAAATATATTTACTAACTTCCCCACCCCCTTCCGCATCTATAAAGTATCTCCATTAAGCAGTCTCCTGAGCTTACTAATGTGTAACAAGGAAAAAAAATTCCTGAAGACTACTTTACTTTCCCTAATTACCAATTTTGCCCTGGCAACCATCTACTAAAACTAATAATAAAAAAAGAACATGATTTGTTTCTCTTACAGTTGGTTGAATTTAGTTAAATTAAAAATAAAGTGTTATTGACATTAGCTTCAAAAGATAAAGATCCAAAGCTGACTTGAGCAGTGATTTAACCAGAAGTGATTAAATTCTGTGGTTATATGTGACGGGTCTTATGTCTGAAAGATTTTTATACTGGCCCTTCTTATGGACCTTATTTTAAAACCCTGAATAAATCTCCAACAGTGATCTAAGGCAATGGCTGATGGAGATGCTACTTTTACAACTCAAGAGTAAAATATTTGTTTAAGAAATAGGTGTGCTAGACTTCTCCAAGACTCTTTTTCCATAATTAATGAGTTGATTAATTGTATGTGTACTATGAATGATGGTGTCTGGATAATGATTACTGACCCATATGCAGCTCCCAAACCACAGCGAACTTCAAAATTCAATTACAAGGTCCAGATGCTGTATATTGCATATGTAAACTGTTTCAGGAAGAAAGATTGCATATTAATAACATAGTCTATGTGGGTTATCTCTGAAGCCTAGAGACTATTTTGCAAAAACAGTTCTTGAGGAAAGCAAAAGATATACAGAAACTAGACTATTTCAAGTTTATTTCAACCTTCAAGTGCATTGCACGTTTACTCTTAGCATCATTAGTATTTTTTCAATATTAAAATATCTAGGATAATTTTGTTTGGAATTATTGATTTAATTACCATGTTGCAAGATAATAACAGGGCTCGAACCATGTATTATTGATATGTCAGAAATGCTGAGTCATTTTTACATATCAAAACTGACTTTTTTCTCATTCTATGGAGTCCAGAATAGCAGTTGGCTGTTTTGGAAAAATGAAAAGCCAACACTCTGTTAAACAAAAAACAACTACAGAAAAATTCATATTCAGTTGTTGACATGTGTAAATTGCTTTTTAAATATTAGAATATAGTGTTAACTCATAATTATTAATTCATTTTAAACATTTACCAGTCAGACATTGTTAGTTACCTCCTATGAACCAGGATCTGCACTAGGGATCTTAGATATAAAACACCATATTCTTCCTGTGCTCAAGAAGACGGGTGAATGGGGAGCTTTTTAAAAATGCAGAATTCAGGGTCTTATTCAAACAGATTTTTATAAAATTATTTTGAGAAAGACCTGGGAATAGCTATGATCCCCCATCTGATGATTTGAATGTGGCAGTCTCTTAAACATATTTTGAAACATACTTGCCAAAAGAATAAGACTTGACTGGGTGAGACAGACCCAGCCACTCCTCCTCACCAAGTCTGCTGAGGGAGACACCCTAGGAAAAAAACTGTCAAAGACAAGATCTTCTCTCCTTTTATCTCCTTCCCCCCCCACCACTTCAGTTTACATCTTATCTTCTCCCATTTGATGGTTTTCTATTATGAGCCAAGGAAACAGGATATCTGAGTGTTCCATTTTAGACAGACTAAATCAGGTGTTCCAGGTGAAACAAAGAGCATAGCTCTGCTTTTTATTCTTTTTTCTTTATTTTCATTAACCTCTAGTTGGAGAAATACTTGTATTGTAAATGGCCCTGGCTCCAAATTGACATAATGATGTGATCTTAGGCAAAACAAGTAAGTTTATTGAGCCTTGACTTTTCAAAATCTGTATAATGGAACTTTTTTCAAGAGAAGTGTCTCACTATGTTGTCCAGGCTGACGTTGAACTCCTGGGCTCAAACAATCCTCTTGCTTCAGCCTTTGGAGTAGCTGAGACTACAGGTGTACACTACAAGGCCCTGTATAATGAGGTTTTTAGTAAAGGTACCCTAAGATCCTTTCATATTTAATATTTCATTATTTATTTTATTTTCATTTCAGTTTTATTCATGTTCATTCTGATACTAATTTCTTTTATGGAAATCCTTTTAAGCAAAAACTTTCAAATTTTTTTTTTAATTTTGATATTTGGTAGCTTCTAGATTTATTATCCTCCTTGTTTTAAATATATTTTCTCTTGCTTGCCACAATTTTTTTCAAGTCTTAAAATTAGCTCCAATTGGAATAGATATTAAATTCCAATTATTTTCTTTTTCTTCCTTGCATTTGATTTTTTTCTATAGAAGTCCAGAAAAAGTTAATAAATAATAAAATGCTTTGCAAACAATTATGTCACATTGTTTCTAGAGTTTTTAATTATTTTTCTTTCATCAGAAAATATTATTTCAAATACCTTTGTAAATGAAGATAAAACTTTAATGGGGAAAAATGAGAAAATGAAAATGTTGTACTTATACAAATCTAAATGTTGTTCAACCAGCAAGCAAATATCTCTTAAAAATTCTGGGAGAAAGTCGGGGGAATTACAGAATCTCTTTTTAAACATGATGTGGCAAGACATTTGACTGGACAAATTAATACAGATAGTAGGTATCTTTGGGGTAAACATAAAACCTCAATTTAGGTAAATACATAAATTAAGATAATACTAATCAACGTGGTATGTTACTAGAATCCTTGCAAATCTATATAAAATAGAAATAAATACCACAAGCAAGTCACCATGGAAGAAACACATAAAATCTGTCTCACTGGATGGCGTGGTTGCCCTAAAAACATCTGACATCTTGAATGCCCTTATCTCCAAAGATTCTAGCCCTCCAAATGTCCTAAGACTAATGTAATGCCATCGAGCAAATGGACTTTGTTTATATAAATAGGATACTTTTTAGTAATCAAAACGGAGTAAGATTCCGGAAAGCAGTATGATTGATCAATAACTAAATCTATTCATAACCAAGAATTTGTACAACCTGGACAGCAAGCAATTTCCGGGAATAAATTGCTATTCATCCACAGTGTGTAAATGACTCTTCCAAAATGATTTTAACAGATGTCACAGTTTTATCTTATTTTTTCCTCCTTCTCCATCTGCCACTGTCTCAAACTCTCTTTACTCCATTCCTCAGGAACAGCTTTCGTCTGCTCTTATTTCCTTTAAATATGTGGTAGTCCTTGCTCATTGACTCAAATTTCCTAAAATATGGCTTTTCTAATTAATTTTACCTAAGTTGACATTAGGAACTCTGGGGAAATTAGTAACGATCTTACCTCAGGATTTTTCATAACACTATGTAAATAATCAGCTTTAACATTTTTATAAATGCCTTTGGTCACTATAAAGCAGGTGGTGATATGGCTTTGTCATTCAAGAGGCTCACCTGAATGATAATCAAAGAAGAGGAAATTAGCTCTGATATAGGATCCAAACACAATTAAGAATTTTAACTCATGCATGTAGCAATCGCTTTGTCTCAATCAACTGCTACTCATCTGTGTTGCACAATGAATTTCCTTCTTTCAATTATTTTCCAAGAAGCATTCTATTTTTGGCATACAACATTGATTTCTTTAAACAAAAATTCATGAAGGTACACCCTAAGCATGCTTAAGACTTCAGATTTGCTTATGATCTTTGAGCAGGGGCTATTAATTTTGGCCGACTTTGAAAGAAAATTTGAATTGATTAGCATTAACTCTTTCTAAACTGGTAGAGACTAAGTTATTATATAAATATGTATGTATATGAATATATATGTGTGCGTTTTTCTTCTTTTTTAAAATAATGGGAGCAAATATGGCTCTACAGCAAGATAAACTCACATTGTAGAGACTACAGCAATAAGTGTTTGCTTATTTGCATTGCAGTTTACAAAGATACAACTACTAAAAATATATAATTAAATGTATTTAATATTATGAGTATTATCATGCGATGAATGTCTTCCAAAATTTTTCGTTGGAAACGGTTTCCTCCTAAATGTGCTGCTGCAGTTAATTTGTGTTTTTCCCATTGAAGTATAATAGGTATATGCTGTGTTGCTTGCTTTCTTGGGTACATTTTACTAGAATACCCTATGAGAGCAGAAAGGGACCACACCTGTCTTTTTATTCTTTTTTTTTTTTTCCAACACCTAATCCAGTGTATGCACATAGCCATGTCTTCATAAATATCTGTTGAAATGAATGAGTAAGACACATCTGTATGGTCCTGGTCATCCCTTGCACAATCATGTTCAACCTCAAAATTAACAAACTGGTTTGCTGGGGTTTGTTAGGTTTTTTTCTTGCAGCGAAATAAGTATTCCAGAAATTTCATATTATTATATCCCAGGTTGCCTACCCTGCCACTTCCATTGGGTACCAGAATGCTGTCTGTTACATGCATCAATGCAGAGAAAGGTGGAGAAAAGGTTGACATTTGTTCCCTTAGGAAGTCATTTGTGCACTGGTTGAAGCAATGATCAGAGGAATGATAATCTCTGGGAAATTTCCATTTTTCTTTTGTAAAATAATTTTGTTATTTCTGTCTTGACTCTGTTTATGGGCTCACTGCTTCTTAAAGTGCTCATTAGCTTCTTTCTAGTTTTGTAATCTCTGTCTTTTGAATTTGTCAGTATGTCAGAGCATTAAATAATTTCCTTGGACTTGATCTGCTTCAGTTTATAATACTGTTTATTATAAACCTTCATGATTATGAAATCAGTCCTATTACTTTGGATTCTTTACAGTGACATAATTTTGTCTTAAATATATTACAACTTTAAAATGACTGAGAATATTTTGTAAACTTTTGAAACTTCTATTTATATCTGTAATATTTATACATGTATCATTTTGGTCTTACGTACCACAAAAAGTACCTTCCTATTAATCATTATGAGTTAGTTAATTATTTTTAACCAGTTGAATAAAAAATGTAAACTTATTTTTCTTTCTCAAAATTATTTTTTTCTTCTAATTAAGATAAAGCATTTTCTGTTGAAATTCAGTATTATTAATCTGATATCTCTTCTTGTACTTGTGTGGTATTCTGTTAGAGAGTGCTTAAGTACATTGGGAGATCAATACAAAATCTAATTTAAGAAACATTTTGGATCTAAAAGCATGACTAATCGAAAACTGAGACAAAGTGATGAGTATTCCTAATAAAATTCTTTGATTAAAAGAAGATGCAAGAAGAAAGATTACTACCCTGAGTTTCATATTTACACCAAAATAAACAATGTTATATTATGAAATTGTGACTGATTTTTACTGAGTGATAAAGTGTTGAGAACTAGTTGTTTCTTTCAAGGCTTTTGTCTGTTCTTTCTATTCAGTTGCACTTAAGAACGTTAATGGCAACTAAAATATCTGTATCCCCACCAGTCACATTCCCAATAGCTGTTGGTTGATGCGTGTTACTTTAAATGAGAGGCATTGGTCAAGAACACTGAGAAAATTAAAGTGTTGTTAGAATAGAAAAAGAAAAGTTGAGGAATTATAGTTAGTGAGAAATGTTATACAGTGCCATTTTTAAAAATTTGACATAAATAAAAGTAAAGAGTACAAGAGTGGTTACTGCATCATTTTTAGTATGAATTGAATACTTGCTTAATTTTTAGTAAGGAATAGTGTATTATCTTAGTGTTACTTTGTAGATAAAGCTATTTTTATTTAATCAGCTTATATAGCATTCCATATTTCATAAGATATGTTTTATTATAATTAATCTGTAAATGTATATTTGCCATCTTTTACCTATTTTAGTTTTTCTTTTGCAGTTCTCCTTGAATGAAGTGATCAGATGGTAAACACTTCTTATGACTAGCTCCTGCCATGTTACCTCTACAAGTAGTCATTCCACAAGTATTTATTGAACTACATTAAATTGATTTATTACAGAACTTAACTAAAATTTTTAAATGTTTCAAGTGTGCTCACTACTTCCTTTTGTTTACTATTGAGAGACAGAACCAAAAGTTAGAAATTTCCTATTATTTTAACTAGGATATTAGACAATAACTTGAATCTAACAGTTGGAGAAAGCATCACATATATTAAAAATTAGCTATGAAGTTAGTTGAGTTATTAAGATGTTTTAATTTCCTAGCTTAGATTTTACTGTCATTTGTTTTCTTGTTTTTATATAGATAAGCTCATGAATATAAGATAAAGTTAAGGATGCTTTTGCTAAGTGTTTACATAAGGCCATCAGTAACATCATTGCATTACCCTTGATGTCCTGAATGTCAACAAATATCTTCCTTTCAATATTTGCTTTAAATTTGTGTAATAAAAACGTCATTGGGGGCCAGATCAGGTGAGTAGGGAGGGTGTTCTAATACAGTTATTTTTACAGTGCTGCCAACATAAGCACACAGTGGCGAGTACACAACCTTAATTGTCAGGCTTCAACAAATAGTGACAGCTCTGATGGTCATTCCAGAAAGAGTTCCAAAATTGCTTTGATGGATGTACTTGGCACTGGTGTAGGTGCATAGCTTCCCAAGGGGAATACTTCAAAGGTGATCATAAAGATATTCAGCAATGAGTTATATAGCACTTCTTCTAGGATGAGTTTGCAAACTTAATTGTTAGACCCTGTATATCAGAAATGTGCACTTGAGGTTTTTTTTTTTTTTTTTTCAGAAATCTATCCTATCTTCAATGTACTGTAAGTGTCTTTTGCTTTCCTTGCCCATAACTTAGGTCAAATGTCTTCTTCACTCTTTGCATGTATCTGTAAGTTTTTGGCTACTATTATTCATATGTGCTGTACCTGGTTATTTAACCTCATGTCTGTGTGCCTCAATGTCTTCAGTAATAATAGAAATTAAGTAACAAATATCAAGGGACTCAGTCCAGGTTGATAGTATGTACTCAGTTAATATACCTTTGTATTTTCATTTCTTCCACAGTATTACACTTGCCCTTGCTAGGTATATATGTAAAAGAATAAGCAGAATAAAAATTCAGTTAATCTTACTCATCATAATTAGCAGAATTATAAAATATTATTTTCAGAAAGTTGAAAAGATGATTCTCACACAAATGTAGGATAAGCACATTTATTTAATTTATTTTTTATTTTTAATTTTTGAGTTGGAGTCTCACTTTGTCACTCAGACTGGAGTGCAGTGGTCGCTCCCAGCTACTGCAGCCTCGACCTGCTGCATTCCAGCGATCCTTCCTCCTCAGCCTTCCAAGTAGATGGAACTACAGGCACACACTACCATGTCCGGCTAATTTTTGATTTATGGTGAGATGAGGTCTCATCAAGTTGCCCAGGCGGGTCTCGAACCCGCGGGCTCAGGCAATCCACTCACCTCGGCCTTCCGAAGTGCTGGAATTACAGGCTGAGCCACCGAGCCCAGCCAGGATAAGCACATTTAAAGAGTATATGCAATTTATTACTTAATGAGGGAACTGAAGAGAAGGTAAAACTGATTTAAAAGACATTTTGAAGAATTTTCATATAAGGATACATGGTGGAAAAATGTTGAAATAAGATTGCTAGGTAAAATATAAAACTGGTAATGGCCTACAGGAAAAAAAGTTAAGCTTTGAGTATTTCTTTTCTATACAAAGAAACGTATAAGATTTCATGCAACTTCATATAGCAAAATTTACATCCATATAATAATGTGTGTTTACAAACCATTGCCCAAGGACAATATTAAAAGTTCCTTTCACTGAGTATTTTCAAAATTTTTAATAATTTTTTTAACAGTCAATAAACTCTTAAATTGGACCTAAGGCATACAATATCTGCCTTTTTCCTGTCTATGTGGAACAGATCTTAATACCTTTCTTTACCCAAAAGAAACTGCTATAATGTTTGTCTCTCAAAGTTGTGTATGATGGACTTGAATCCCAAAATCAAAGCATTAACCAGAAATTGCAACCAGAATGTAGGGACACTTCATGAAGACATTTTTCTCACGAATTTCACTGAAGAGTCTGTAGAGGAGTAATAAGAAATTAGACACGGCAATATGCATATGTTGGTGAATAAATAGTAATAGGTCAGACCAATACAAGGAATTTGGAAAGCAAAAAACAAAAGTTTCCCCTCCAGAGACTTTGGGTGGAGGCAAGGGAGCACGCAGAAGGTACATGAAAACACAGTGTCATAGTCAAGATTGTATTAATCTCATTCTAACAGGATCTAATGACTGACTGTCAAAAGCTTAGGCTGCTGCAAAGTGGCAGCTCTGCACACCTGGTACATGCTGTGTAAAATCAAGACCTCTAACATGGTTATATTAAAAATATGTTTAAATACATCTACACATGTAAAGAACTATTGTTCTAATTGCTCCAAAACCTTAGATCTTGTGTCACTAAATTTTAAAACATAGTATTTCTTTAGTATTACTAAACATTAAAAAAGAGAAAAATTAATTTAAAATGAAATCTAATGTTTTATAATATAAACTAAAAAGAAGTATTATATCAAATCTTATATGTTATGGGACTGGGGCGTCACATCTAGTTTCATTGGATCTCCTGATATGCTTCGTTGCCTACTTGTTACTGTAATTAGAGTTGACAGTTTAGAAATTTTAAGTGTTAAAAGACTCAAATATAAATCAATTCTCTATAATGTTAATCAAGAATTGTAAGACAATTGATTTGAGCTATTAATTGCAAGTGTAAAAAATCCTAACTGCATTAAAAAAAAAACAGCTTAGCTCCAGAAGTTATGTTATTGGGTTACTTTAAATTATGCCAAAATAGTTATACGTAAAAGAGGGCTGATTATTTCAATGCTGAAAAGTGTATAAGCGAAGACAAGGAATCATTTTAAAACGTAACAGGCTTATATAGGTCCTGTTACAGGATTTGACTTAAAAATGATAAACTGTAGATTTCATTGCGATGTTGATACTGTGTACTTTCCCCCAAGGCTTTCTTTGCAATTTTTCCTGCTTGAGAATTTTCACCATATATAGTTAAGTGTTTAGAACATTTTCACTTGGGATAATTCTTTCTTACAGTCAGACTCAGTTATGTCTGCAAGGATTGCCTATCTTTTCTGACATTATCAGAAGTGAAAAAAAAAATGTTTTTATTAGCCGGAGGCTAAGCTCATAAAATCTTTGTTTCAAATACATTGTAAGTTATTGTGCATTTCTCAACTACTTTAAACTTAGACTATTGTACTGTTTAGTGACAGGTTCACTGTAAAATGTATCTTCTATCCCATAGATTCAAATAAAAGTTGCTATGAATCATAGAAGAAAATTAAATTAGCAGTGGGATAATCTGTTTCAGTGACAAGGTTTTTTTTAATGTCTAGATTGATTCTATATATGGAAAAATAAAATGCTACAACTCTTTCCTGTGGAGGGCAGTTTTAAAAGTATATTTAATCTACTTGTGCCATTAATTTAAAAATTAATTGCTAATGGTAAAAATGAAATACGGAAGAATGTTAGAATTAGAGGAGATTTTTTAAAGCATTAAGTTTAATATGCATTTTATTTATTTTATACTGGAGTGAATACATATTTAAGTAGAAACAAAGAAAACTTACTAAACTGAAAATTGAAAAGTTAAAAAAAGTGGAAATTTTCAATGGATATATGTAATCTGAGCGGACTCATATCATGAAATTTAATATATAGGCCTACAATTTTTAAACAAGCAAAATTATTTAAAAGAATAGAGTAACCTTTGCTCTCCTTAAGCTGTCTTCAGATGCCCTTGATTCTTCTTTCATACTTTATACTGTAAATGCTTTCACTTTTATCTGGTTTTCTGTTCAGACTATCTCATGCTTTAAAATAGATTGTTTTCTATTTTTTTATCTATAGTCCTATATATCTGAAAATATTCAGTGATTTAAGATTATATAATTGTGGTTGGTGAACTAGGACAATAATGCAAGCATCTTAATTCTCAGTCTCACATTCTTTCTTCAGATAATACTGAGGCTGGTAGTCCTTGAACAATTATAATACTATAAGAACAGGATTGGGAAATTGCAGTGAGGAGGAGCAGGATTTGAAGTAATGGGAAACTGCTGGGGAGAAAGCACACCTCATCAACAAGGGTACCTGCATAATGAACATCTGTATACTTGATCCTGAATTGTACCCCATATCTTTAAAATTAAAAAAAAAAAAGAGCTTGAGAGAGTAGAAGAATAAGGAAAGACTTGGAGATGAGGACAAGGACTACTTGTTAAAGTATTATAAAGGGTATAGAACTTAATTGACACCATAATTATGTCTGAGCCTACTGTTTACCAGTAATTATTCCTACATAACAGGATTCCAAATGATTATTATTTTGTTTTAGGATTGTTTCATTAGTGTAATAATTTGTTTATCTTTATTGAATGACTTTTACTATTCTGGACTTGTATTACATATAAAATACTTGCAAATTGATTTTTTAAAAAGTCAAAGGAGACTCTAAGAGATGACTAAGTATCAGAGTGACAGAAAAGTCCTAGTTAGAGAATGATTCTAAATTATCAGAAGCAAATCTAATGAAGTTACTATGTCAACATGGAGTGTATGGACTTGAGAAGAAGTGCTTAATCAAGCCATGTAAACATAAAATTAAAAAGAAGAAAACAAGGTGACATTTTCTTATTCCTCTTCCGCTACTTTTTTGCTACCAACTTTTGCGTGTGTTTGCATGTGACTGGACTTTTAATGTTGGAAATAGAGGTTCACCACTGTTTCAGACTTTGTGAGTTCTGGAGTCAATTCAAGACTGGAATACAGATTCCGACACTTAATTGTCATCGTCATCTTAAATGTAAAGAAACTCCTACAGACTTGGTCATATTTTAAATGTGGAAAAGTAATATGATGAATGATGAAGTATTATTGTTTTATCCAATTAGATAATGTGCAAAAATATTTTTCACAGTATTTCCAAACTTCACCAGCACATACCTTACTTATATACCCAATACTGACTTATAACCTTGCACATATTTATAATAAATAAAGTAAAATTAATAAATAAAGTGCAGTAAATAATAATATTAGTTATTCCTGTTACTTGTTAGTATTTTACACTTGAGGTCTACATCTTTAGAAAGTATATACAATAAATGTTCAGTTTTTTTCCCCTAATTTTTTTGGAAGATAACGTATTTTTAAGTGTCAGACAAGAAGGTTTAGCTGAAACTGATCAATCCTCAAATTCTAGAAGTTGTCCTATAACCCAGTTCTTAACAGAATATTCCATCTGGCCAATTGTAATTAATCTGTCCAGATAGGGACATGTGGCCAAATCTAGACATATTTAGTTCTAGTCGTTTTCTAAATGAGAGAAATAAAATTCTGATCAAAGTACTTTATTTTCTGACTCTAAAACTATAATTCTAGACCTTTTAGTTATATACAATGACGTTCAGGAATTTATGAAGTAGTTGTTAAATGTAGCAATTATAAAGAATAAAAGTATATCAATTTATAATTGAATAATGTCAAGAGGTTAATAAATTATTAAGATTAATCACTTCCTAAATATTTACTACATTTTACTGCTATCTATGCTATTGAAATTACTTATGTGTGTTGTGTTTGAATTCTGACTACGACGTTAAAGTGCATTTATCTCTAGCTTTATATTTAGTGACCTCAGGTGGTAGCTTGTAATTTAGACATGCAGGGAGTATTTACACCATGGAAACAGGCAAACACTTCATATCACAGCTCAAGTTAATATTCTGTTGATTGTATAGAGTTAATAAAGTAACTGGATATGTTAATCATTCAAATTATTCTCAAAATTATGTTGGGTCTATAATCGTTACACTGAAAATAACCTCAATTCATTAAAAACATTATATTCTAGTATTGAAAAATTATGTGATTCACAAAAGTGGTTGTGTCATTAGTAAGTGTCCAAAATAAGTTTTTTAAAAAAATTTCACTTTTACCTTACTCTTCAGCATAAATGAAAATAGTAACCAATATTCATATTAGAGTTGCATTCATTCCTTCATTGCAACCAGTTAGCTAGGAATTTGAGGGTTTGTCAAACATTATCAAAAGCTCTCTCTGAAAGCCAGTTGGCCGTATGGCATTTACATTAAAGGGCCTAAAGATTCTATTATACTTTTTCAGACTGGAGCGCAGTGGCCGCTCCCAGCCACCGCAGCCTCGACCTGCTGGCCTCCGGCGTTCCTTCTGCCTCAGCCTTCCAAGTAGCTGGAACTACAGGCGCGCGATACTATGCCCAGCTATTTTTTAAAATTTACTGTAGAGATGAGGTCTCACCAAGTTGCCCAGGCGGGTCTAGAACTTGCGGGCTCAGGCAATTCACTCACCTCAGCCTCCCAAAGGCTCGGGAATACAGACTGAGCCACCGAGCCCGGCTTCTATTATTCTTTATTACTCTTTTATTATCATTTTAAAATAGAACATAACAGAAATTTTGTGATGTATACTGGTACTTTTTGTTAGTCAATTGTTTTTTCAAATATTTATTTATGTATTTACTTATTGCTATTTATTTTTATTTTAAAGATCTGAGGTACAATTCAGGGTTAGGTGTACAAATGTTGATTATGCAGGTACCCTTGTTGATGAGGTGTGTCCCTCCCTCCCCTAGCAATTTTCCTCAGCTGTCAATCCCATCTCCCCCCACCACACAATTTCTCACTACTGCCAATCCCTTTCTTATAGTATTAGGATGATTGTTCAAGGTCTACTTATGAGTGAGAATATGTGGTACTCTGTTCTTTGTTTCTATGATAGGTCCCTGAGTATGATAGACTCTAAATCCATTCAAGTTGCTTCGAAGTCCATATGTTTGTCCGTTTTTATGGCTGCATAATATTCCATTGAGTATATGTACAACTATTTTTTTATCCAGTCCAGCTTTGATGGGCAGCATGGTTGGTTCCATGTTTTTGCTGTTGTGAATAGAGCTGCAACAAACATACGTGTGCAGGTACCTTTTTTGT
>NW_007259156.1:136613-156722 GCF_000164805.1 Carlito syrichta | reverse complement strand
TGAGCACTTTTCATGTATCTGTTGGCTGCCCATATATCTTCTTTTGAGAAGTGTCTATTCATGTCTTTTGCCCACTTTTTAATGAGACTGTTTGCTTTTTTTTTTTTTTTTTTTTCCTTTTGGTGCTTTTGAGTTCCTTATAGATCTGAGATGTTGGCTTTGGTCAGATATATAGTTGGCAAATATTTTTTTTCCCATTCTGTGGACTGACTCCCTGCTCTCTTGACAGTTTCTTTTGATGAGGTCCCACTTGCCTATCTTATTTCTTATGATATTGGAACTTAGGCTCCTGCTTAGGAATTGGTAGCCGGATCCAATTTCCATAAGGATGTCTCTCCTGCATTTTCTAAGATTCTTATAGTTTGAAGTTTTACATTTAGGTCTTTGATCCATTTAGAGTTAATTTTTGTGTATGGTGATAGGAGGGGTCCTGTTTCAGTCTTCTGCATGTGATCAGCCAGTTTTCCCAGCACCACTTACTGAATAGGTTCTCCTTTCCCCAGTGGTTGTTATTGGACGCTTTGTCAAAATGAGTTGGTTGAAGAATTGAGGCTTTGCTTCCAGAATCTCTATCCTGTTCCATTGTTCTATATGCCTGTTCTTGTACCAATACCAGACTGTTTTGATTACTGTAGTCTTATAGTGAAGTTTGAAGTCTGGAAGTGTGATACCACCTACTTTGTTTCTTTTGTTAAGGATTGTTTTGGTTATTCGTGGTCATTTATGTTTCCATATGAATTTCTGTATTGTCATTTCCAGGTCTGAGAAGAACAATGAAAGCAATTTAATGGTATTGTGTTGAATCTGTAGATTGCCTTTGATAGGATGGACATTTTAACAATGTTAATTCTTCCTATCCATGAGCATGGAATATTTTTCCATTTGTTTCTGTCTTCTTGGATTTCTTTGAACAGTGTCTTGCCTTCTCATTGTAAAGGTCTTTCACTTCTCTGGTTAGAAAGATGCCTAGGTATTTCATTTTTTTGTGGTTTTTGTGAGTGGGATTGTGCTTTTAATTTGGATCTTTGCCTGCTTGTTGGTGTATAGGAATGCAACTGCTTTTTGCACATTTATTTTGTGCTCTGAGATTTGTCAAAGCCTTTTATCAGTGCAAGCATGTTTTTGACAGATTCTCTTGATTTTCAAGGTATAGGATCATAGCAGCAAAGAGGGATAACTTGACTTCCTCTTTTCCTATTTGGATACCCCTAATTTCCTTCTCTTGTCTAATTGCCTGAGCTAGGGCTTCCAACACAATGTTGAACAACAGGGATGAGAGCGGGCAGCCTTGTCTTGTTTCAGTTTCCAGGGGAAATGTTTCCAGTTTCTGTCCATTTAGCAATATGTTAGCTGTAGGTTTATCATAGATGGCACTTATTATTTTGAGGTTATGTTCCTTCTGTATCTAGCTGTTTGAGGGTTTTTGTTAAGAATGGATCCTGGATTTTATCAAAAGCTTTTTCTGCATCTCATGATATAATCATGTGGTTCTTGCTTTTACAACTGTTCATGTATTTAATTACATTTATAGTCTTGTGAATGTTGAACCAGCCCTTCATCCTGTGGATGAAGCCTACATGGTCATTGTGGATGATTTTTGAGGTGTATTTTTGGATCTGATTTG
Organism: Carlito syrichta; assembly: GCF_000164805.1. NCBI lineage: Eukaryota > Metazoa > Chordata > Mammalia > Primates > Tarsiidae > Carlito > Carlito syrichta. The sequence goes on along the minus strand of NW_007259156.1, from coordinate 155,098 downwards.
CTAGAATCTTGTTGAGGATTTTTATCTATGTTCATAAGGGATATTGGCCTGTATCTCTCTTTGCTTCTTGGATCTTTATCTGGTTTGGGTATCAGTTTGATGTTAATTTCGTAAAATGATTTGGAGAGAATTCTATCTTTCTCAATTGTGTGGAATACTTTCAGTAGAATTGATACCAGCTCCTCCTTGCACGTTTTGTAGAATTCTACTGGAAAGTCATCCGGTCCAGGGCTTTTTTTTTTTTATAGGTAGTTTCCATATGACAGAGTCAATTTCCTGGGTTGTTATTGGTCTATTTAGTGTTTCAATGTCAACTTGTTTCAACCTGGTGAGGTTGAGTGATGTCAGAATTTCCTCCATTTCACTGAGGTTATCAAGTTTGTTTCCATATAGCGTGTGCATAGTAATCTCTGATAATCTTTTGTATTTCTTTGGGGTCAGTTGTGATTTGATTTTTTTGTATTTCTGATTGTGTTTATTTGGGCTATTTCTCAGCCAGTTTTTAAATCTTCACTAACTCACAGTAATTTTATGCTAATTATTATGTTAGTTAAGTAGAACTTCTACCATATGTGCCTGAAATATTCAATTGCACCTGGTAAAGAGGGGATTGCAAGTGATAAACCCTAGAATGTAGAATTAAGCTAATTAGTTGAGTTGGAATCTGGGGCAGGAAAGTGTTTTTTTTCTAAATAGGAAGATACAAATGCCTTTTAAGTGGTATATGTTAACTATTAAATAGTCACCCACTGCACTCATTATCAGATCATGTGCCTACTTATAAAGATGTTATCATGTGTTTCATAAAATATCAGACTATATATAAATGAGAAGTAAAAAATGCATACTTGCTAAGAGAGGTTATATCAAACAGGAACAAATGAAAGGCTGATAACCATGTACCTCACAATCATGGGAAAGCTGAATTCTCCATTTTAAACTAAGATTATAATGAGGAAATTCAGAGAGGAGAGTGACATGGCAAAAAACAAGATTGGAATCTGTGGAGATCTGATATTCATGCCCCTTACTAGTTTTTCTGGTAATTTTATACCCAAAATGGCAGTTATCCAAACTTAAAAGAACCAGCTTCTGAGAAATGGCATGTGGACATGGGGGAACTGATTAGTTGTACCTCTCAGGCCTCTTTCACATAGTTTTCAAACAGAAAAATGTAGGTTGTTTAAATGAAGGCTAGCGAGATGCACTGACCTCTAAATTATTTTTAGTGGAGACAAAAACCTTCAAGATGTGGTTTAGAATTGGCAACCATGACTCAGTTAAACCTTTGAATTTTGGTATCAATCTATGCAGCAAACAGAAATCAGTTGGCCAAAAGAACTTCTACATTTTAAGGTGTTGAATTATAAGAGAAGCTATAAACCTGATAAACAAAGGCTTATTATTAATCAACTTCTAAGGTAAATTCTGAGACTTGAGTAAGAAACTTAAAATTAATAGTTACTAAAGTATGGCAGATTTCAGGAAGAAAAGTCTTCTCGATACCCTTCTAAGATATAATAAACAAAATCCAAAGGTAGGGTGGATACTCTCAGAAAGCAGACATAGGAGCTGTTATATTGGCTGACCAAGAAACAAATTTCTTCATCAGGGCAACGAGTTACTAACCCTTTCAAACAAGATGTAGCCTCTGCTATGAAAAGATTATCATTCTGCGTATTTTTCCACTTTTCCCTTTGCTAAATGGGAAATTTTATTTTGACATCTGCCGTTGAATATTGAATGTGCTGGTATTACATTTGTTCCCTAAAAAACATCACTTATTCCAGGTTTCTGGAATAAGTAGGTGCAGAACTGAAAGACTGGAAAATTTTGGTTGTTCTAAAAATGGGACATAGGTAAAACATGGTATAAAATTCAAGTGAAATAATTAAATCACATTAGAACAGGAAATTTTTGAGAGTAGGTTATGTGAGTTAGAATATATGTTGATTTTGAGCAGCGTTGTGGTGAACTGTAGTGAACATCTGCTAGTTGTGTCTACCTACTCTACTTTAGCCTGTTTGTTGTAAGAAACTGGTAATTTTTAAAAAAGAATTTCTCCCAACTATCACTCCATGATGTTAAATAGGAAAATATTCATTCTCAGATTATCCTGGTAGGCATATAATCAAGATCTTTACAATACTGTGTGTCATCTTTTAACCATTATAATTAACCCAAATATGAGATTGCAATCTAAGCTTGTCTAATAGAAATTATCATCAAGATTTTATTTAAAGTTATGAGAAAATACCAGTATCTGTAAAGTTAAATTGTAAGAAGCGATATATTAGGAATCAAATTGTGTGCTCTCAAAATTTATATGAATTCGAAACTCATGGTAACTCATAATGTGACTGTATTTGGAGACAGACACTTTAAAAGGTAATGAAGGTAAAAAGAGGTTATATATGTGGGCCCTTATCCAATATGAGTGATGTCCGTATAAGAAGAGATTGAATGACTATAAGATAATATAGCAAGAAAGTGAATATCTGTAAGCCAGAGAGAGGAACTCAGAAAGTTTTAAAACTACTGGCTACTTGATCTCTAGAAATATAAGAAAATAATTTTATATTGTTTCAGTCAGCCAATTTGTGTCTACCAAACTGAAACTCCATACTTTTCACTCTTTGGAGACAGCCTGCTGAGAACAGAACAAAGCCATTCCAGAGGCGTGAATGGGACACTGAATGATCTTGACTCAAAGTCTCTCCTTATTCTTGAGGATGTTGTTGTCAGAATAACCCTCTAACCTCTCTATGGATTCAATTTGTAATTCTTAAAAGGCTGGTTGTGCTTCTGCTAATTTCTGACATTTTAATATGTTCTGTTGGAAATTTAGATAGGATTCCAGTGAAACAGCATAGCATAGGCAGATTTTTAAAATAGGTGATTTTGTATATTGTCTCAAATTTAAAGATATTTTATCTATCATAGTATTAAGTGTGGAGGAAAACCACACATGCACAGGCACACATAGACACATTCACATATATGTATCTATGTATCATGTATATGTGTGTCATGTATGTATCAAAGAAAATGAAACTTATAATATACATAGAAGTCTTTTTTAAGAACACATATTCTGTTGTAGGGACGACATCTTTAATTTGCTAAAAAACTTCTGAAGTGCAAATATGCAAAATGGAAACATTGAATTTCTCTGAATAAGGGCTCGGTGGCTCAGCCTGTAATCCCTTTGGAAGGCTGATGTGAGTGGATTGCCTGAGCCCGTGGGTTCCAGACCCGCCTGGGCAGCAAATCAATAAATCAAAAAATCAGCCGGGCGTGGTAGCGCATGCCTGTAATTTCGGCTACTCGGAAGGCTGAGGCGGAAGGATCGCCGGAGCGCAGCAGGTCGAGGCTGTGGTGACTGGGAGTGGCCACTGCTCTCCAGTCTGGGTGACAGAGTGACACTCCAACTCAAAAAAATAAGGGGGGAAAGAAGATGTGAATTTCTGAAAGTGGGAGCAGAAAGAGATCTGAGATGATATTAGATAAGAGAATAGAAAATATAAAAGAAGAAAAAAGGGCAACTCCCCCTTGGGTCCCCTCCCATTGTGGGAGTTTTCTGTCCTCTTAATAAATCCTGCTTTCTCAAAAAAAATAAAAAAGAAAGAAAGAAAAAATGACAGGAGGAAGATAATGTGAGATGTAGGACAACACCAGTATAAACACATACAGATACACACACACACACACACACACACACACACACACACACACACACACACATTTCCAGTAACAGGTTTAAAAAGTTTATAAGAAGAAAAATCTCTAATATCCAAACTGTAGTTGTTTCTGTTTGTTGCTATGACATTTTGGCTATGATCTCAGTCATGCCTGTTGGTTCATGATGCTCAATAGGAAAATATTTATTTCCTGATTATCATGGAAGACATAAGATCAAAACCTTGGCAATATTGTATTTATATATCATCTTCCAACCACTGTAACTGGTTCAAAGATGAGATTTCATTTCAAGTTTGCCTAATGGAAATTATCAAGACTTTACCAGGTCCGGTGTGGTGGCTCATGCCTATAATCCCAGCACTTTGGGAGGCCAAGGTGAGGGAATTGCCTGAGCCCACTGGTTCAAGAACAGCCTGGGCAACTTGGTGAGACCTCATCTCTACAACAAATAAAAAATTAGCCAGGTATGGTAGCACGTGACTGTAGTTCCAGTTACTTGAAAGGTTGAGGCAGGAGAATAACCTGAGCCCAGCAGGAGGCTGTGGTGGCCAGGAGCATGCCACTGCCCTCCAACCTGGGCGACAGAGTGAGACTCTGACTGAAAAACAAAACAAAACAAAACAAAACAAAAAACCTTTATGAGATAGGCATGATCTTCCCGATCTTTAGTAAGTTTTGTAACCACAAATGTCTTGTGTGAGTAACATGCATGTGTGTCTAGTATGTTTGGACATAAATGTATGTAAACCAAGTAACAAACCACCTATAGTCAACACAGTGAGAAACAATGTCTAGGATCATTTATTTATCATAGTAATATGACAAATAAAATGAATTAATTTTACAGAAGCAGGAGCCCAGGGCAAATATAAAAACATCAAGACCCTTAATATTCATAGAAATGTGGGGACACATTCTCTATTTCCTCAAGATGTAGAATCAATGTTTGAGTTAAGCTTTGTAATTCTCATTAGTTTACAAAGCAGACAGTCTCAGACAGAAGCCGACAGAACACTGACACTTGGAAAATTGCCAGAGGACTTATTTACAAATTAGTGGGTATGTTTGTGAGGGAAAAATGAACAGACGATGATGAAGTAATCTGTCACTTCCCAGCAGCTACTTCCTGACCACAAATGCATCTGAAGAAGAGGGTGCATTACTCCAAATCAGAAGTAAACCATCCTGTTGAGACTGTGCTTTGCTTGAATCACTGACTGAATAGTATGCAGCTACTTACAGGAAAAAATATCAAGGTGAATTAATATCTTGATCTCACTCTTCATCCTTTAAATCTTGGGCTAAGGACCCACTATTGCCTGAAGCCTATCAGAAGTCGAACTCAGAAGCCATCAAGTACACTTAAAAAGGATAGAGAAGTCTTGGACATGGATTTGGAAGAGAAAATAAAGCATCTTTCACAGTGTAAAACATTAGCTTGCATAATGGGTAAGTTTTTCAAAATACATTCATGAGATGGTTTCTGTAAAGCGCCCAGGACAATGCCTGGCTTGCAAGAGATGCTCAAAATACGCATATATGCTTCTTTCCACTTCCTATATTTGCAAAACTTTGCAGTAAGAATGCATAAATAGAAGAATCAAGGTCCCTTTACTCTGAAGAAAGCTTTACTGTATTAAAGGGGCACAAGCAGCAGGCTAGGTTGTATAGAGATTGCTTATAGGACACAAACTTTGTTAACTGAGGAACATATACAACTTTTTTTATTTATAAATGCATACATTTTTGGTGATTTCTGCTTTTTTGGTGATTCTTGGTCTTTGATGTACCTCTTGTTGTGGATTTCAATTCTAAGCTAAACACATATTTTTTTCATGTATAAAGGAGCTTTGGCAAGACAGCAACAAGGGCTGGTTTTAACAGTGCCTCATGTCATTGATTTTACACCCTAATAGGCAGCAGTTCCTCCAGGATCTCTGCTAAAAGTCCTCACATCTAATAACACTAAAAATGAGAGAAACAACCTTATTAACGCCAAGGTCAAACAAAATCCTTTAACAATTAAAGGAAATAATGGATTTAATATAAGGATTGTTTCAAGTGTCTAAAAAATAGCTTTAGAAATTGGTTGGAAATAAAAGTATATGGTTCATATATCTCTAAGAAATTTCTGATGCCTTCAAGAAAAATCAGCGTTGATTTTTTTGTATATAATTTTATTCTAGAAACAAATTAAAAAGAATATTATAAGACTAATTTACTGGAAATGTTGACATCTACCATCAATAAATTGGGTGGAGGAAGAGGGAGGGAAAAGATAGGATACATGGATTGATTTTGCTATCCACAATAATCAGAAAGAATTAAACTAATATGAACATAACATCTCCAGCTGGGCAAAGTGTCATTGAAAATATTTACTTATCTCAAAGCAATATAAATGTATTTTATATAATATATTACACAACAAATGTATTCAATAGCTTCAGTCTTGATGTCAATTAAGTCATAAAGAAAAAAGTTGTGAAATATTATGTAATGATATGCCATCAACATGCAACTTCCCTTTACCAAATAAGCACTTCATTTCTTTCATTATCAATGATAATTATTTAAATTTTATCTTGTTTTTGGTGCCACTTAATAGAATTTTCCTGGAAAGTTACTAGGGATCAATAATTATTTTTTAGTACTATGATGAAAATAGAGGACATTATTAGGAAAAAGGAACTGAGAAATCATGGTAATAATAAATTTTAAGATTTTCAGAAGATAAAAATTCAAAAAAGTGGTAGTAGATTTATGGTATGTCATATGACACAATATATGGTTATGAAGTAAGAGTGGTTTTGTTTTTCATTGTATCTGTCTCTTAGCAACCTCCTCTGCTTACTGTCACACACTGCTAGGAAAAGAGTACGTTGTGCAGAACTTACATATATCTGCATAATTTCATATCTCATTATTTTACAAGTGTGCTAATGCTCAATAGAAATACATCATCAAGGTAATCTTATTGGATCAGTTTGAGCATCCCAGACTTCAATGAATATTCACAATCATTTACATGTATGTGTCTTCATTCTGATGCAGGGTTGTGTTGGGAAGCTGTCTGGAGGCTTGGTGGTCAGTGAGTAAACACATTACAATAAAAATCATGTGGTTCAATAAAATAAAATATTATTTATATAAAAATGTAAAAGTATGTCTCAAATATGCACAAAATGTATTTCTGTATTTTATATTTTAAAAATTCTAATATATTGTGTACCAGCAACATGTTGGAATGATGTTGCAAATCATATTTGAGTGGTGAGTTGAATTTCACAATAATAAACAGCTCAATAAGATTATAATGAATGTGTGGGAATCAGAAGAGAGTGGGGGAGGTAAATATATTGGCAACATGAAGGTTAGGAAAAGACTTCTGAGCAATTCTTCTTGTGATTCTCTATCATTACAAAGAATACAGCAAAAACAGAATTAAGCACAGAAGAAAATGGTAATAAAACAAAGGAAAGGAGAAAGAGAGATATCCTTTCACTGTCTAGCATAAATTTTTTCATGATCCATGGAATAAAAATAAAGACTGACTTTCATAAGCAATATAATCTAGCTTGCTTGTAAATGTAAAAAGCTATTTGATCATTAAAATCATGTTTAATCTAAAATGATTTCCATCTAGGGAATTATTTAGATTCTTTGAGATATCAAAATATATTTATAGCCCAGATTATATGAGTCACAGAAGTAAATTCTTCTAGAGCAAACATAAGAAAAGAGAGTTGATTTTTTTTGCTTCACAAGCTATTCTTTCTTTTTAGAATAAAACTCTCATCAACTAGAAAAACATAAGTTTCAGTAGGTTTTTTGTTTTTTTTTTTTGAGTTGAAGTCTCACTCTGTCACCCAGACTGGAGTGCAGTGGCCACTCCCAGCCACCGCAGCCTCGACCTGCTGGGCTCCAGCGATCCTTCCGCCTCAGTCTTCCAGGTAGCCAGAATTACAGGCATGCGCTACCACGCCCGGCTGATTTTTTGATTTATTGTAGAGATGAGGTCTTGCCAAGTTGTCCAGGCGGGTCTTGAATCCGCGGGCTCAGGCAATCCAGTCACCTCAGCCTCCCAAAGCGCGGGATTACAGGCTGATCCACTGAGTCCGGATTTTCAGTAGGTTTTTATTTTTTAAAATGAATCATGTAGTTTACTCGTTTGGAGAAATGAGGAGAATAAGTCTTATTTTTCACTCTACAAAGCATTTTCTTCTTTAAATCATAATTGTAGTCTAGCATCCTTGTAGACAATTTTTATTCATACATTCTTTTCTAGTGGGCCAGTCCAAATTCTGAAATATATAAAACTAGTGATTTTAGAATTTGTCATTTTGAATATTCAATATTTTTTTTTTTTTAGGAAAGGGATTGGTAGTAGTGGGGCACTGTCAGGGGATGGAGTGGGTGGCACAAAACATCAATAAGCGTTCCCAAAGTTTACCTGCACGATTACCACCTATGTACCTAACCCTGAATTGTATCCCATATCTTTAAAATAAAATAATAACGAAATATAAATAAATAAATAACTACCATATGATTCAGCAATCCCACTCCTGGGTATCTATCTAAAGGAAAATAAATAATTGCATTGGAAAAAAATAATAATGCTTTTTTTTAACACCTAAAACATATTGCTTAGTGAATTCCTTAATCTAGGCTGTGAATGCATAATACATGGCTAAGTTTCCTTTGGACAGGTAATACTTCCCTTTTGATTGATTAAAAGGAAGAAACACAAAATAATTAAGCAAAACACTAATTGAAATATCAATATTTTAGATTATTTGATAACCACCGTAAAAATTATTCATATATGAAATTGAAGCCATTTCAGTGCACATATTTAACTGACTACAGAGTTTGTCAAACATTTTCTACCATGTGAAGAATAAAAATATTATCTTCTCAGAATATCAAATATGTCATTGAGAATTTTATAGAATATCCTGCCTGGAAAGAAGCAAAATCACCTGACATTGTTAAACATTGGCAAAGACAAAAATAACAGCTTGAGCTGATGCAAATTGCCCGGAAGTTTGTTGATATAGATGAGCATGGACAGATGGTTTTCAGTAAGCAGTATCATCATTGGTTTTCTATTTAACAGAAATGAAAGACTTCGTATTTATGATGACTTACTAGAAATCACAAGAATCAAGTTATTCGATTTTCTTCAAACACTTTTCTCTATCAAGTAGAGAAACTACTAGATGACTATTGGGTATTTTTACATACATGTATTGTGAAAGTTGTGCATTCTCACTATGTAATTTGCCCAGAATCATTGTTCATAGTCTTTCTTTCACTCCTACAGTGAAGAATTACTGCTCTTAGATTTTAAAAATCCTAAGTCTATATTTTTATTTGGAGATAGAGACAGAAGAGGGAGCTTTGTTATGGAGAAGCCATATTTAGACACCCTGCTCAACAGTTAACCCAGGTGCCAAATACATACGTGAAGAAGCCCTAGACGACTTAATTTTTTAACCTTTAACTCATTCTTAGCCATCCAGGACATCTCAGAGGACTGATATTGCAGACCACAGAAAAGACCCACTTTGCATTTTCAAATCCCTGACATAAGCATATATAAAAATAATAAAATTGTTGCCACTTCATGCCAAGAAGTTTCAGTAGTTGTTTTGCAGCAGTAGCTTACAGGAACAGTAGCAAGTAGACATGATTTTTTCTGTGAGTGTAGAATAGTGAAACTAGTATATGTTATTGTCTTACTTAGAGTTCTCTAGGTGGTCACAAAATCAAAAACAGCTGTTTAGTGATAAGAGGTGCTTGGTAAGAAAAAACATCAATAAGACATTCAGAACATATGTCCAATGAGAGCAGAAGAAGGAAATGTAAAGAGCTATTGTAGAAACCCAGGAGGTGAGACCTACAGGAGACAAGAGGGATCAGTGAAACAGGAAGATGTACACAGTGATAGTACTAAAAAAACTGTTTTACCCCAGACTGGCTTTGAAGTATTTCTTTGTATAGAAAAACCTGATATGGTCAGTAGCAATTATAATACAAAAGACTTGGAAAACAAGCAATTAACATTCTTTAGGTAACTTTTTGTGACCAATTTCAATTTAAGTTAGAATTATCCAGATCTTTACCAAGTCTATAAGAGATCATTGCTATTTAGAAACATTCAGGAAAACAATCACCTTAGCTTGTACTTCCCATTAACTAACCACAAGTGCATTTTCTGCAATTTGATTAGGTCAGCTCTAAGAAAAACACTCCCATAAAATATATATATATATATATGTATATATTAATATTATTTTAAGTGTATCTCATTACACTGATATATTCTCAAAGATAATAAACATTCAAACCAACTCTTAACTTTTGCTTACACATAGGTGATAGTTTTTCTCCAGGATGGTCATCACAATGCCATCAACTGATCTTTAACCCAAAGAAATGTGAGGAAGATCATCAGCATGTGATTATATTTTTTTTTATAAAGACTTTTATCAAGTGTAACTATACTGCTGAGTATAACAAAGATTTTAAATTAAAGTTTACTAAAGAAACTTCAAAAGTCCTTCAATTTTCAAAATATAAATAACATCTAACTGGATATTAAAGCTGATTTTCAATAAATGTTTTTACATTGCATTAAAAAGAGTGAAAACACTACAATTACCCAACTAAACCAATCCTGTTAGATATTTTCTCAACCAGCAAACCCGTAACATATAATATCTCTGCACATAGCATCTCTATAAGATGGTTTTAAATATGACATATTTAAAATTACTTAAATTTTATTCTTACTCTAATAAAATAATGAAAATAGAAATTTGAGCCACATCCTCATTCTTTTTTTTTTATTTTTTTTTGAGTTGGAGTCTCACTCTGTCGCCCAGACTGGAGTGCAGTGGCCACTCCCGGCCACCGCAGCCTCCACCTGCTGGCCTCTGGCGATCCCTCCGCCTCAGCCTTCCAAGCAGCTGGAACTACAGGCACGCGTTACCACGCCCGGCTGATTTTTTAATTTATTGTAGAGATGAGGTCTCACCAAGTTGCCCAGGCGGGTCTTGAACCTGCGGGCTCAGGCAATCCACTCACCTCAGCCTCCCAAAGGTGCGGGATTACAGGCTGAAGCACGGAGCCGGCTATCCTCATTCTTAAAGTAATGAGTTATCTATTGTATAATAGTTAGTGTTCACATTGCTCCACTATTCATTTCCCCAAACTCTTTTTCTTTTTCTCTGAAATCCAAATTAATCATACATGGCCACATCTTTCATGGGAGTAAATCTAAGGGAGAGATTTAATGGGTGATTGGTGGTCATTTATTATGATTCCTTTTTTGAAATTAAAATATTTAATTCTTAAATAATTGCTCCAAATCTCATTCATATTTGAATGTCTTGTTCACATGAAAACATATATTTTTTCTACTTTCTACAAACATATTTGAATGCTGTAGACATGTAAACAAATAAATATGTATATTTTTGCTTTCTACAAACTAATTTTGAGTTGCCTTCATAGCATATTCTATTAATGAAAATAGTAAAAACATATGTTATACATAACACAAAATTTGAAGGGGAATGAAACATTGTCTTCACCACTTTTCAAAAGATTATAATAGCAAATATGATGAGAAAAACACATATGTATTGCTAAGAAACTATATTTACATCTTGATTCAACTGCTGATAATAAGGATAATATTGGCATCTCATTCGAGAATAATATAACTATGATAATTTTTAAATACAGTCAAAAATACTTTAAGAGTCCTCACATCAAGAGGTGAACACCATATTTCTCCCCCCTGAATGAAGTTAGACAGGCTTGTGATTGCTTCAACCATTATAGAGCATAGTTGAAGTAATTCTATCTAACTTCTGAGACCAGGTTATAAAAGGCCATGTATTCACTTCCCTATTCACGGAAATACTCACCCTTACAGCCTTAAACTGCCATGTAGGAAACCCAACTACCTTTATGCTTCCATGCCATGAGGAATCCCAAGCTACATGAAGAAACCATATTCAGGCACGCTGCTCCACAGTTTATTCTAGTCCAGACTTTAAGTCATTTCAACCCAGGTGCCAAATATATAAATGAAGGAGGCTCTAGATTTCATTTTCCAACATTTAACTCAATCCTAGCCATGTAGGACATTTCATAGGCTGATATTATAGAGCCTAGGAAAGACTTACTTTGCATTTTAAAATCCCTGATTATATGTGATGAAAATAAAATGATTGTTTCATGTTACTAAGTTTGAGTAGTCTGTTTTGCAGCAATCATTGATAGAAACAAACAGTAAGAAGGATAACATTTTCTTCCACAGTTTGACAGACCTGTCACAAAGAGAAGACAAAAAATGTGGCATTACTGAAACCTGAGTGTGCCATTTAATAGCTGTATGTACAATTTGGCAATTGATATGAAAATTGTAGATGATATTCTTATATTGTGAGCCTTTATATTAGAATAAATTAAGCAACATAAAGTATCTGATACAAGAATACGTTTTACAACAAAAACTTGGCTAGTTCTTTTTTCTTCTCTATGAAAGACATTTCACTCAGACTTATTATAGCTAAACATTGTTGCCAGAAAAAAATTGACAACCACATAAATGAGAAATAAATAATTTCTGGTTTGGAGAAATTAAAAAAGATTTTATAGAGAAAGAGACATAAGTAATGCACTCTGTACACATAAACAATTCATTCATTTAAACAAATGTATGGCTTTTTCAGGAGAAGAGTACAAAGCGTGGAATACAATGGGGAATTTAAAAGTTGCTTTTCTCATCCTCACAGAATTTAGAATCTAGCAGGCAAACAGGAGTCACAAATAATTTTTAACATCATGAGAGTTAAATAAAGAGAAGACCCACGTTACTTTGAGAATACAGAACAATGACATGTACCCTAGTCTGAGATCACGGGGCTACTTGAAAATAAACTAAAATTTAAAAGAATAGATAATAGCTAGTAATATATTGGAGAAATGTTCCATGAAAAAGAAACAACTTTGGCATAAGTCATGAAGTGAAAGAATGCCAAATATCTCAGAAAAAATGAGAGACAACTGATGTGTTTGGGTCATAAATATCAGTTAGGGCATGTGACTGGAGAGGAAGGGCAGGGCCATGTGAAAAGTGGTCTTTAATATAATTTTTTAGAATTTGAGAATTTATCTTAAGGACAATGGGATATTACTAAAAGGTGTTAAGCAAGTAATTTCAGATTTTTGCTTTGTGATGTTAGCTAAAAGACAAATGATCTATATGACTTCAGAGTAGAAATCATGAGGATTAGTATCCTTATTTTTTCTTCTGATGCTCATGACACTTCCTCATTTAAAAAGATCTGGACATTATTCTTCTATAATTGCAACATAAAAATACTGGTTTCATGATTTGTAATCTCATGTTCCAGTTTAGAACTCAAAACTATAAAGACTTTTTATTACACACATGATTCAGCTGGCCAAACAACTTAAATTTATCACTGTGATGCTTATAATTTTAAGTATATATATATCCTATAAATTGAGCCTCCATTCTAAGTTATATTCCAAGTATAGCAGGATACTGCATACAAATATTACATACTAAGAGATCTGGGTCAGTTTTGAAAAAGTAGCATATATGTTTATATGACAAATACTTTAAAGAATAAACGATTAAATTATATTATGCATACACATTATAATACAACAGCTCCTCTTGTTTTTTTTGCACAATATCAAATGTTTATACACTTGCCTAACATGGAATTACTGACCTTTGCAATCTGAAAGCCTCTTAGTCTTGCTTGTTATCTAGTGGACGTTTGTTTATTAGGCCTGGATACTATTGTAGACTTGAACTTATATAAATTTTACCTCCAGGGCACTCAATATAATGAATATTTTGCAGCCACTTGGATGGATTTAGAGTCCATCAAACTTAGTGATCTATCACGGAAACAAAAAACTGAATACTACATGTTCTCCTTTATAAGTGTATCCTGAACATTCATCAAAATTCTGCAAAAAAGGCATTGACAGTAGCGGGACACTACCAAGGGAGGGGGGACAGATAGCATCACTAAGGATACCTGATTCTAAACCAGGTGAAGAGAGGACCAGTTGAAGGTCCAAACTTCACCTGCATGTAAACTAATAATGTCCCTAACGCTGGCTTGTACCCCACATTTTTATAAATAAATAAATAAATAAATATTTATCCTATATCCAGGGTCCTGGTATTCTGCCAACATCAGAATTAGTGCAAAATTTGTGGTTAAATATGGATATCATGGCTGCATGTGTTAAATGAAAGTTAAATATCTTCAACATGTATAAATATTGGTATGAAGCATAGTGTCCAAGGACACAATCTTACAAGATAATTTACCTATGATAGGTAAGAACTTATTTTGAAAATCATACTCTACACTCACATGAAAAAAATAACATTTACCAGAAAATTCTCAGTTTTTTTCCCAAAGGAATGTTTCCCACTATAATCATAAAAGTTGAATGTCAGAAGCAATTTAATTATAGCATACTTTTAATCATAGATATATCCTTTGCTGAGACAGTGGAAATTAGAGTTTTAAGACTGAATATAAATCTGAAAAAAGTAAATTTGGCTTTACATATAACTAAGAATGCTTATATTATTTATAAACTGTTTTGTTTTTAAAGTTTATTTTATAGGCAATTTGTATTGCTTTATTCTTAATCATACATTAAATAATGAGGAAAAATGTATTTTCCATATGCTAAGATTTCAGAAGAGACTAATGAGCAGTTCAGAATTTAAAAAGAAAAATTATATATAATATATATATGTGTATGTGTGTGTCTATGTGTGTGTGTGTACACCAAAATAATTTTGTACATTGTTAAGAATTAGGATTTGTCAGTACCTACTCTATATATTAAAGTCTATTCAACATATATGTAAATAGTAGAATTAAAAAGATAAATTATGAATGACTGTGAAAATAAGGAGGAAAATGGTTGAAAGTTATTTGTGAACATGAAAGTCAAATAATGAAAGGCCGAGAACGCTGAAACATCATGTGCATTTATTTGTTGAAGAAGATTGATTAACTAATCCACTTCTTCTTAAAGCTTTATGTGCACTCAAATATATTACAACTCTTTCTAAACTAAAGATAATTTTTATAAAATAAATATGATGGTTTCATGTTGATTTTCATATTGTTTCTTGTTCCATACCCAGAGCAATCTTTTGAACATAATAAAACAGAGGAAAAATTACTTGAATATCTAGCAGAATTTTCTTGGGAAAAAAAATATATATATTAAGAAGCCAACTTACTATAGAATATGGAACTTAAAGGCATGATTTGGAAGAAGACATACACACACATAAACATTTAATTTATTTACATAAGAAATAAGTGCTTCCGTGCTCGGTGGCTCAGCCTGTAATCCCGTGCCTTTGGGAGGCTGAGGTGAGTGGATTGCCTGAGCCCGCGGGTTCGAGACACGCCTGGGCAAGTTGTCGAGACCTCATCTCTACAATAAATAAAAAATCAGCCGGGTGTGGTAGCGCGCGCCTGTAGTTCCAGCTGCTTGGAAGGCTGAGGCGGAAGGATCGCTGGAGCCCAGCAAGTCGGGGCTGCGGTGGCCGGGAGCAGCCACTGCACTCCAGTCCGGGTGACAGAGTGAGACTCCAACTCAAAAAAAAAAAAAGAAAGAAATGCAGAAGTTTCACTTCTGGAATAGCAATGTGAGGAACTCCATGGATCGGTTTCTTAGTAAAACTGGTAAAAATTATAAAAACAATTACAATCTAAGTTACTTGAAAATGTCATAATATCATATAGAGAATGATGAGGCATTTATTAAAGAAAATCTATTAAAACTCAGAACAGTGAGAATCTGCTTGAACCACAACTCACTTTTACCTACCCTTCTCCTAACCTGCCCTGATATAAATTCCACTCAAAGCAGGTACAGCCAAGAGCACAAGACTTTTACTGGGTTTCAGTTGAGGTTTTAGAATATTCCTGAGAGTGAAAGGGCATCTGAATTTAACATCCAATCAAAATAAAAAACTGTCAAATCATAACATCAAGTAATAGTTATAATAATAAATTTTTGGATTTACAACATATATAGATGCAATATGTATAACAATAATAGCACAAAAAGGAAGAAAGGGAGGAGAAGTATAAATAACATTTATGTACTCAATGGAATTGTTATACATCTAAAGTAAATTCTGATAACTTAAGATGTATATCGCAAGACTTACAGTAACCTTTTAGACAAAAGGAGAAATAAGTTAAAATATTATTAAAAATTTTAAATGTTACATTAGAAAATACTCAACTAATTACAAAAGAAGCAGCCAAGGAGAAACAGGAAACAGGGATAAAAAGACATACGGCATATAGGAAAAAAAGAATAAATTCAACTATACCAATAACAAAATTAAGTGAAAATTAATTTAAAAATTCAATCAAAGGGCAGAGGTTATCACACTAGAAGAAAAAGCTTCCATCTATGTGTTGTCTATAAATGGCACATATCTTTCAAGATCCAAGGATAAAAATAGAAAGAAAAATGATGGAAAGATATACCATGCAAGCAGAAACCACAAGAAAGCTGGAAATGTTGTAGTAACATCAAACAAAATTGACTTTAAAACAAAATCTTACAGAGATGGTACAGACATTTCTTAACATTAAAAGGATCAGTTCATCAAAAAGAGATAACCATTATAAACACATATGTACCTGATGACAGGACATCAAAACACATGACACAAAAACTTACAGAAATTAAGACAAAAATAAACAACTCTACAATATTTGTTGGAGACCTCAATGCTCAGTTTCAAAAATGTAAAAAGTAACTGAAGACTTAAAAACAGCAAATTAAATAGAAGACTTAAGCAACACTATCATTGACTAGACCTAACATATTTATAGAACACTAAATGTAACAACAATAAAATATATATTATTATTAAGAACACATGGAACATAATCGAGGAAGAGCATATTATAGGTCATAAAACAAACCTCAATAAATGTTAAAAGATAAAAAAAATACAAAGTATGTTTTCAGGCCAGAATAAAATTAAATAATAAATTAGTAACAGAATATTTGGGAAACTCAGAAATACGTGGATTTCCCAAAACTTCTAAATAGCAAGTGAGTCAAAGAAGAAAGAATAAGAAATTAGAAAATACATTAATAGGAAAGTGAAGACACACATAAGAGCCTTTATGTGAGGTCACAAAAGAGTACTCAGAGGGAAATTTATAGTAAACATCTATATCGAACAAGGAGAAATTTCTTTAAACAATAATTTAATCTGCCATTTTAAGACAAAAAAGAAAAACAACAATTAAACCTAGAGAAACCACAGAAAGCATATAAGAAAGATTAGAGCATAAATTAATTAAAAAAATAAAAAAGCAATTTGAATCCCCAACAAAACTAACTCTTGTGAAAAAAGATAAAATAGATATAAAAACACAAACTGTTCAAATTATTGATAAAAAATAAAAGAACATTAGTGCTAAACTTAAAGAAATAAGATTATAAAGGAACCTGTGAGCAATTATATACTAAAATTTAAATAGGTTAGATGCACTGGGCAAAGTCTAAGATACAAATTACCAAAAATGAATTGAGAAGAAATATAAAATCTTATCAAATAAAGAGATTAAATTTGTAATAATGAACTACTACTACCACCCTCACCACAACAATAACAACAAAAACAACAACAAAATTTTCCAGCCCAGAATGTCTCATTTGTGAGTTCTACCAAACATTTAAAGATGAATTAAGATAATCTCTCAGCCGGGCTGGGTGGCTCAGCCTGTGTAATCCCCCGCCTTTGGGAGGCTGAGGTGAGTGGATTGCCTGAGCCCGCGGGTTCGAGACCCTCCTGGGCAACTTGGTGAGACCTCTTCTCTACAATAAATAAATAAATAAATAAAATCAGCCGGGCATGGTAGCACGTGCCTGTAATTCCAGCTCAAAAAAAAAAAGATAATCTCTCACAAACCCTTGCAAAAATTAGGAGATAATACACTTCCTCACTTGTTCTATGAGGACACCTTTTTTTTTTTTTGATTTATTGTAGAGATGAGGTCTCGCTGCCCAGGTGGGTCTCGAACCCGCGGGCTCAGGCAATCCACTCTAGCCGGGCTCGGTGGCTCAGCCTGTAATCCCGCGCCTTTGGGATGCTGAGGTGAGTGGTTGTATGAGGACACCTTTACCCTAATACCAAAACCAAACAAAAGCATCAAAATTGAAAAACAAAATAAAACAAAAACTGCAAAAGAATATCTCTAATAAATACAATTGGAAATAATTTTCAGCAAAATGCTTGCAAACAGAATCCAGCAGTATATAAAAAAGTATCATACACTATGACAAAAGAGAATTTATTCCAGAAATGCAAGACTCTTTCAACATTGCAAATTAATGTAATACACCATATCAGAAACATAGTAAAAAAAAATCTACGCAATCATTTTAATAGACATTTTCTAAAAAACATTCTATAAATACCAATACCCTTATATGATTAAAAAAAAAAAACAACACTTAACCAAGAAATAAAAGGAATCTTCTCAAGCTGATAGTGGGTTTCTGTGAAAATTCAAAGCTAACACGAAGCAACAGTTTCCTAAGATCAAGGACAAGACAAGTATATCTGCTCTAGCCATCCCTATTTAACATCTTACTGAAAGTTTTGGTTAGAGCAATTAGACCAAAATTAAAATAAAATATATTTT
>NW_007259156.1:133605-136533 GCF_000164805.1 Carlito syrichta | reverse complement strand
AACAATGTTGCAAGATAACATCAATATTTTAAAATGTAATTGTATTTCTCTGTATTTTCAAAAACAATATTAAAATAAATTAAAGAAACAATCCCATATATATCACCAAAAATACTTACAAATAAATGTGACAAATAAGCATAAAACATATGCTCTAAAAACTAAATGTATATTATGTAAATGACTGAGAAAAATTAAAGAAGATATAAATAAATGGAAAAGCATCCCATAATCATAAATCAAAATATTTAATGTGGCTAACTTGACAATACTCCCGAATAATTTACAGATACAACTCAACCTGCATCAGAATCCTAAAATGACTTTTTAAATAGAAATTGACAAGCTGATTGCCAATTCGTATGAAAACACAAGGGACCCAGAATAACCAAAACAGCACTGAAAGGAAGAATGTATATGGGGAGGCTCCTGATTCTTAATTTTAACCTTATACAAGTTAATGTTAATCAATATAATGTGGTACTGGTATAAGGATAGACATATAGATCAACGAATAGGATTAAAAATCCAAAAATAGATACATATATTGATCTTTGACAAAGATGTCAAGAGTGCCATGACAAATCAATGGGAAAAATAATATTATTTTCAGAAAATGGTGAAAGTCACAGGCAAAGAGTGAACTTCTACATCGTACAAAAAAACTAATCAAAATATTCAAAGACCACAATATAAATGCTAAATAAACATTTATATACGATTCTTAGTAGAAAATATAGGTATACATGTTTATGAACTTGGATCTGGAGAATCCACATCATACAAGCCCCATGGGAACTCAGGACTCTTTCCTAGTCACAGTAAAACCCAAAGTCAGTTTCCCTCCCACTGCATTCATGCCATTTTCAGACTTGCTTTGGGAGACTTTTCTGCTTTCGCAGGAAGACTCATTATACAAGCAATAAATTTTTTCCTACTCTCTTAAGATGTGTGTGTGTGTGTGTGTGCACATGCACCCTTGACATCCAAATCAAATTTCGGCTAGTGGGTCTATGTCATTTTTTCAAAATGATCACTATCGTTTTTTGAGGGGAAGTACGTTAATCAGTTAAAAGAAATTAGGTATTATTTTTTAATCAAAATGAAGATATAAAGTAATTATCTTGAATTGAGATGCAATTAAAATGCAGAAATTGATTCCGAAAGTGATCGTTAGAAAAGTAAGCACAGAAGAATCTACAGAAATCTTAGAACTGGCATTTGACCTTGCAAACAATACAACAAAAGAGAAAAAATACAATTTTAGTTAAATATTGATTTAGGATAAGCTCAGATGATGATTGCCTTATGTCAATTTATATTGGATTGCAATATACAAATCCAAAAGGATGTGTGCCTACATATATCCACGCATATATACACATACATTTATATGTGTATTTAGTTATATTCTACCGCAATTTCAAATAAAAATGCCTTTATTTCATATATATAACTGTTTGTATGCCATTTTATAAAATCTCATTAATCTAGCATTGGCACAAGAACTCTGAAATTTTGAAATCTGCTTTTAACTAGATTTAAATTTGAATAAAGCTTTGAAAAGAAAACTATATCTTTTAAAGTTCCATTTACATATTTTGAAAACACTCTAAAATATTCAGATTATGCTTTAAATTAAACTTTTAATCTAACTAATTTCAATTGAAGTGGAACTATAAATTAGTTAAGAATGAAAACTTTCATAGTCTAAAATCCCGAGAGGAGAGGAAAACGTTGAAAATGGAGAGGAAGGAGGGAGAAAGAAGTAGAAGAAAATTATGAAAGCAATTAATTGAACTAATGTGAAAATACATCTGTTCTTTCTTTCAGAGAGCAAGCCCTTTAAAATGACTAATTACCACTTAGTGCTACAGGCTATTGCATAACTATTGATTTAATAAGGCAATTGACCATATTTTTCCAAAAGTTAGAATTGCCAGAATTGAAGGAAATTTTAAAAACATAGAGTTCATTTTCTTGCCCTTAGGCAGAAATATTTTAGTCACATTGAAACAGAAGAATTCTCTAATTTTTAAAGTGTCCACAGAAGGAGAGGATGCAATTACCTCTGAAAACATATCTCAGGCTCACAAAAACAATTTTTCAGAAGTGCAACTTTTATCAGAGAAATAATTCATTAAGTCATGTCAAAATGATAAAAGTATTTGGGTCTTTAGATATCTATATGCTTACAAGTGATTTTAAAAGAGGAAAAAGTAGAGGACTGAAGTTGAAGATGGTATTTAAAGATTATTCCTTAAGTGTAAATTGTTAAACAGAAAAAAAAATCAGTATTAGTAATGAAGTAATAAAATGCCAAATCAGCCTCTTTAAAAGAAACTATGAATATCAAAGACAATAAAAGTAATTATTATTTCCTTGACTGAGTCCAAGCAAAACAGCTGTTACTTATTGGAATAATAATGAAAAGTATTCAGGTAGATTAAGAAAATAAACGACATTTTTGCAAATTCTTAATTCTCACCTTTCAAAATTTAAATATTAAATAATATCCTTGGATTACTTACATGTACAAATGCACACTCACAAAAATTAAGAATGTCCAAATGACGGCTTGAATCCCTTAGGCATAATTTAGATGACAAAAATAGTATATCTAGGTTGACTTTAATGTTGAATGTGGTCATTATCACCTTCCAGTTAGAGAAAAAAGAAAAAAAAAAACTATTATAGGCACAGGGAAATACTAACAATATTTTCTCTGACTATCAAATTCAAAACACTACTTACATTAAGAGAAGCTTTTATTCATTCTAATCTATGAGTAATTCTGTTTCATGACTAAAAACAGGCCTTTAAAATATGTTTTTATAGCCGGGCTCGGTGGCTCAGCCTGTAATCCCGCGCCTTTGGGAGACTGAGGTGAGTGGATTGCCTGAACCCGCAGGTTCGAGACCCGCCTGG
>NW_007259156.1:130809-133419 GCF_000164805.1 Carlito syrichta | reverse complement strand
TTTTATTTTATTTTTTTGAGTTGGAGTCTCACTCTGTCGCCCATACTGGAGTGCAGTGGCCGCTCCCGGCCACCGCAGCCGCAGCCTTGACCTGCTGGGCTCTGGCAATCCTTCTGCCTCAGACTTACGAGTAGCTGGAATTATAGGCATTCTCTACCACCTGGCTGATTTTTTGATTTATTGTAGAGATGAGGTCTCGCTGCTCAGGCGGGTCTCGAACCCGCGGGCTCAGACAATCCACTCACCTCAGCCTACCAAAGGTGCAGGATTACAGGCTGAGCCACCGAGCCTGGCTATATTTTTACTTTAACTTCCAGACTGTTGATCTTAATTTATTAGCAGTTTTATTGAGATATAATTCACAAATTATACAATTTTCCAATTGACAGTATGTAGTCCAATGGTTTTTAGTATTTTCACAGAATTGTGCATTCATCACCACAATTTTAGAATATTTTCATAACCCAAAAAAGAAACTTTATAACAATCGTAGTTATTCCTCATATTTCTTCCCTTATCTCATCACTTCTCCCCAATGCCCTGGTTTATCTAATTTCTGACAGTAGATAAGTGTCTATTTTGAACTTTAAAAAACATTTTATCTTACCTAACCGTAACTAGATATCCTTTGGCCAACTTCTCCTGATGTCCTCCTTCTCCTTAACCTTCCTAGACTCTGGTAACCATCAATCTACTTTATCCTATGACATCAGCTTTCCTAGATTCTATTTACAAGTGAGATAATGCAGTATTTCTTTCTTTATTTTTTTTTTTTCTGTGCCTGGCTTATTTTTCTTAATATAATGTCCTCTAGGTTTACTCATGTTTTGCAATTGGCAGAATTATTTTTATGACTGAATAGTATTTCACTGTGACTATTATATATATTAAAATTTTCTTTAAAAAAATTTTTTTTTTCTTTTAAAATTGTAGGGTACAGTTAAGGGTTAGGTATATAAAATATGCATCATTCGGGCACCCTTGTTGGTAAGGGGTGTCCCCCATCCCCAGACAGATATTGGCTACCGTTAATCCCACCTCCCTTTCCCTCCCTGCCCTCCTCCCCATAGTTTCCCACCACTGTCAATCCTTTTCTTATAGTATTACGATAAACATTCAAGGTCCACTTATAAGTGAGAACATGTGATACTCAGATGTTTGTTTCTGTGAGAGATCACTCAGTAATATAGACTCTAGCTCCATCCAGGTTGCTGCAAAATTCATGACTTTGTTCTTTTTTGTGGCTGTGTAGCATTCCATCGTGTATATGTACCACATTTTTTAAAAGCAGTCCTCTTTTGATGGACAGCACGGTTGGTTCTTGCTATTGTGAACAATGCTGTGATAAACATACATGTGTAGGTACCGTTTTGATAGAGTGATTTGTGTTCTTCAGGGTATATTCCCAGTAGGGGGATTGCGGGGTCATATGGGAGGTCAATATTTAGAGCTTTTAGGAATCGCCACACTGCTTTCCACAGAGGTTGCCCTAGTTTACACTCCCACCAAGAGTGTAGAAGTGTTCACTTTTCACCACATCCTCTCCTGCATCTGTTATTTTTTGAGTTATTGAAAATTGCCATTCTGACTGGAGTTAGGTGGTATCTCAGTGTAGTTTTAATGTGCATCTCCTTGATGATTAGTGAGGTTGAACATTTCTTCATGTGTCTGTTGGTGGCTCAGATATCTTCTTTTGAGAAGTGTCTGTTCATATCTTTTGCCCACTTTGTAATGGGGTTGTTTGTTTTTTTCTTTTCAGCACGCCTGAGTTCCTTGTAGATCCTAGATATTGGGTCTTTGTCAGACATGGATTTGGCAAATACTTTTTCCCAGTCTGTGGGCTGTCTCCTTGCTCTCTTGATGGTTTCTTTGACTTTGCAGAAGCTTGTCAGTTAAATGAGGTCCCACTTGTCCATCTTATCTCTTATGGCCTGGACAATTCAGGTTTTGTTCAGTAATTGGATGCCAGCTCCAATTTCCATAAGGAGTGTCCTGCATTTTCTAAGGTTCGTATGGTTTGGGGTTCTACATTTAGGTCTCTGATCCATTTAGAGTTAACTTTTGTGTATGGTGATAGATAGGGGTCTTGTTTGAATCTTCTGCATGTGGTCAGCCAGTTTTCCCAGGACCATTTACTGAATAGGTCCTCCTCGCCCCAGTGGTAGGTGGTGGAGGCTTTGTTGAAGATGAGTTGTTTGAGAAATTGGGGTTTTGCTTCTGGAATCTCAATTCTATTCCGTTGGTCTATATGCCTGTTCCTGTACCAATACCATGCTGTTTTGATTATTGTAGCTTTATTATAAAATTTGAAGTCTGGTAATGTGATACCTCCCGCTTTGTTTTTTTTTTTGCTGAGAATTGTTCTGGCTATTCTTGGTCATTTGTGTTTCCATATGAATTCCTGTATTTTTTTTTCTAGCACTGAGAAGAATGTTGCTGGTAGTTTAATGGGTATTGCATTAAATCTGTAGATTGCCTTAGGTAAGATGGACATCTTCACATTGTTGATTCTTCCAAACCATGAGCATGGGATATTTTTCCACTTGTTTTTGTCATCTTTGATTTCTTTGAGCAGTGTTTTGTAGTTTTCATTGTAAAGGTCTTTCACAT